>NC_056736.1:207534244-207799244 GCF_019279795.1 Protopterus annectens | reverse complement strand
CTTGCAGGTTGCATGTCAAAAAATGCTGACAGCATATGAGAGGTGGTTCATTTGTCAAATGCCTCCAGAAAACCTGTAGAGTATGTGGTAGGTTAGCTAGTTTAGATTAGTTTTACACAACAGCCTCAGCAGATGTAATGCTATCTTTGGAATGAAGATTAGGTTAGCAATTGTTGAATTTTCTTTTCTAGTACTTTGCTTTGTAACAAAGATTTAGAGAAATTATAGTTTATGTAAAAAACAGAAGGTGCATAGGCAGAACAATGGCATAAAATTGTGTTCAATCAAGCCAAAGGACATTTTGTAGAAAGGTAAAAGTCTGTTTATTCAAACCAAAGAACATGAGTGCTTTTGCGGTGTAACCCACCGCTTCTTCAGATGTACAAACATTCAAAAGACTATTCATACTTAAATACTCAATCTCAATCAAGAATTCTAATTAATAAATTCCTCTTAAAGGCACATACTGAAATGCATCATGCCCTCTGAATATTCTCTTATGCTCATAAAAACATTTATTTTTATTTATTTTATTTTACATTTGTTAACCGAGCTAGTCTAACTGGATATATTTCCATTTTCAGCAGAGGCCCGGGGAGAAAAGCTCCACAAAGACATAGTAACTATTACATACGATGCAATAAAGAGCAGCATAAAAATATACCGTATCAGGAAAATATTATACAAAAAATCAAACTTATTGTATTCAGAATTAACAGTTGTACAATAATGTACTCATCGTTCTTGGAAGCAAAACACAAGCATAACTTATTTAGCATAATCAAACATCATAAGAAAGAGAAAAGGATATTTAAAGACAACTATGTAAGTAGATTAGATATTTATATGAACCCTCAGTAAACTGAGTAATATAATCAGGAAGGAGAAGGATAGAGGAGCGGTAAGTGATAGAATAGTGAGGAAATAAAATAGAAGGTAGCAGAAGTCACAGAGATGAAGGGGTAGTGGGAATAGTCGAATACATGGGTTCAGTCTGGGTTGAGGCAGGGACATAGCCAGTGTTTTGTAAGGTAGAGTCTAAGTTTTTGTTTGAAAAGGACAGGAGATAAAATAGAAGTCAGTTCAGTGGGCAATAGGTTCCAGTGTTTACCAATGGAGTTAGAGAACAGGGAGTCACCTGTAAGGTTATTGGATTTGGTAGCAGTAACTAGGAGTTTGCTAGAGGAGCGGAGTGAGTTCAGGTTAGAATAAGGGGTGAAGAGATTAGAAAATGAAGGAGTGTTGTTTGGCAGATAAAAAGCTCTGTGGATAATGGGAAGTTGGGAAAGAAGCAACATGTTTTGTAATTCAAGCCAGTGAAGTTGTTGTAGGTTTAGGCAGTGGTGAGTTCTGAATTGATTACCAGTAACAAATCTTGCTATACTATTGTATGTGGTGGTCAATTTAGAAAGATTAGTTTTCTTCAGGTTAGTGTAAATTGGTGAGGCATAGAGAAGAGTGGAAATGAGATGAGAGTGTGCCAAAGTAGCTTTGGCTGTTGGGGATAAGAATGTTTTAATTCTATAGAGGGAGCCCAGTTTTCTATGTACAGTTTTAATAGTGTTGTTTATGTGATAATCAAAGGTAAGATTGTTGTCAATAGTCACACCTAGCAGTTTGGTAGAAGAGTCAGGTGATATGAGAGTATTGTTAATAGAAGAGATAGAGAAGTCCAATGGGGGGGATCTGGTAGTGGGTTTGAAAAGGAGGAGTTTTGTTTTTATGGCATTAAGAAGTAGGCAGCGTTTTAAGAACCATGCTTCAACAGTATGGAATACCTTTTGAGTAATAGTTTGAAGCTCTGGGATGGTTTTTGCAGAGCAAATGAGTGTGGAGTCATCTGCATATTGTATGCACGTAGCTTGGGGAATAGCTACTTGTAAGTCATTTATGAATAGGGAGAAAAGAAGGGGTCCAAGAATTGAGCCTTGTGGTATGCCGAGTGAGATCGGGAGAAGAGAGGAGAGTTTATTCTCCCAGAGGACAGCTTGTTTCCTGTTGGAAAGATAGGAGGTGAACCAATGGATGGCATTCGGTTCAATAGCAAGTGATTCCAAGAATTTTAGGAGGAGAGGGTGATTGACCATGTCAAAAGCTTTTGATAGGTCGATGAAAAGTGCTGAAGATAGGGTATTATACCATGACCCCCCCCAAAACGTGCACGCTGATTGGCCAGCGTGCCCGTTGTAAATCGAGTTATACTAATGGAAAAAGGTCCGGTCGCCCGGACTTTTTTCCATTAGTATAACTCGTTTTTTTAAAACACTGTCTCGCTATGTTAAATGGGTTTAACATATCGAGACAGCTTTAAAATAAGCAACGGAGATCTCCGTTGCTTATTTTAAACTGTCTCGCTATGTTAAACCCATTTAACATAGCGAGACAGTGTTAAAGCAACGGAGAAAGCAAGATCTCCGTTGCTTTTTTTTTAGTGTCTCGCTATGTTAAATGAGTTTAACATAGCGAGCCAGTTTTAAAATAAGCAACGGAGATGTCCGTTGCTTATTTTAAAACTGTCTTGCTATGTTAAACTCATTTAACATGGCGAGACACTAAAAAAGCAATGGAGATCTTGCTTTCTCCGTTGCTTTACAACTCTGATGTACTGCGCAGGCGCGCAGTACATCAGAACTGCCTGGATGCCAGACATCTGCGGAAGGGCAGTAAACAGGCATTATACTATGCCATTATTTAAGAAAAGTAATAGTTTCTTTTCTTAAATAATGTCATAGTATAATAGCAATAACCCACGCCTGGGTGTGGGTAATGCTAAATTACCACGGTTGGCTTTGTTTGGTCACTCGGGCTTTGCCCTCCGGACCAAACCACGCCAACCGTGGTAAGCATTACCACCAGGCGTTATTGCTATATTATTATTGCGTTTTTTGTTAATGAAGTCCGTGAAGGAAAGGAGAGCAGTAGTAGTACTATGAAAAGGTCTGAAACCATGTTGACAATGAGATAGTATGTTATGTTTAGTTAAGTGATTCATTAGTTGGTGGTGAATACATTTTTCCATGATTTTTGCTAGTGGAGACAGGAGGGCAATGGGTCTATAATTAGAATATTCTGTAGAGTTTCCTCCCTTATGTAAGGGTATAATATGTGAGATTTTCCAGATATCAGGGATGTTTCCTTCTTTAATGATTCTGTTTATAAGAATAGATATGGGATAGGCTATTTCTGTGGCTGCTTTTTAAAGAAATTCAGATGGAAGTTGGTCAGCTGATGGGGTACATGGCTTAAGCTTTTGAATACATTTTAGGATGAAGGTGGTAGACATGGGCTGTATAATAAAGCTTGGTAGATTAGTAGAGGCAAGTTGAGGAACATTAGAGTTATCTGAAGAAAGGTGAGAGGCTAGTGAGTTGATAGTATCAGTGAAAAAGGAGTTGAAAGCAATGGCAGTTTCAAGGGAAGAAATTTTGTCTGATCCCAAGGGGGAGGGAGTGGAAGTTTGTCCAGGGTGAAGAAGTTTGTTCAATGTTGCCCAGAATTTTTGGGGATTGTTATGATTAGATTGCTGGAGGTTACAATAGTAGTGTTTTTTATCAGAAAGAATAGCTTTTTTGGTATTGTTTCTTAGGTGTCTAAAGGTTTGATGATCTGAGGGTAGTTTACTTGTTCTCCATTTTAGCCAGAGTTTGTTTCTGAGTAATATTTTCTGTCTTGTTTCTTTAGATAGCCAGGGGCTGGTTTAGCTTTTATTCTGATAGTTCGTTTTGGAGCATGGCTATCTAAGATTGTTAAGAATTTGGTATTAAAGTATTGAACCGCTTCATTAAGGGAAGAGGTTTTAGTGGATTCAGTCACACACATTTAGCTCAGTTTTAAATAGAGTGGGGTTAAAATGTTTATTACTGCACGGTCCTGACTGAAGAGGTATTTGTAGTGATATTCTTTTGCCTTATGATATAGGTTAAGTTATGGTCACTGATATCATCAGGCAGGGTCCCTGCTAGGTAATTAAGTTGGGGTTTGTTAACCAGGATCCAATCAAGTATACTTTCTTTATTGTTAGGTTTATTAGTTCTAGTGGGGGCGTTTATAGTTTGGGTAAAGCCATGGAGATTAATATGGGAGGCTGGGTTGTTAGAATTAACTGAGAACCAATCAAGGTTAAAGTCTCCAAGTATTATAGTTTCTTGTGGGTGGTTAGTTGAAGCCCAACTAAGAATACTTTCTATGTTTGTGGAGTTATTACCAGGTGGAAGGTAGGTACAGATAATGTAGATGGCTTTATTAGGGTTAAGTTGTAGCTTAGTTATGAGGAGTTCAGTGCTGGTGTTCTCAGGGGGGTCATAGGGAACTGCGGATATATTAAGTTCGGTTTTAAAAATGAGAGCTACTCCTCCGCCCTTACGAGTATTGCGGTCTAATCGTAGGATGTTGTAGCCTGGGGGAATGATTTCAGTATCTTTAGTGTAGGGTTTTAACCAGGTTTCTGTTAAACAGAGGATGTCAAAAGAGTGACATTGCAGAAGAGAGTGAAGTTGAGTAATTTTGTTGTTGACACTTCGAATATTTAGGTGTCCTAAGAGTAAAGTGTTAGATTTAGAGATTGGTAGTGGAAGGGGTGAGTTAGAGATTATTGTGGTTTCTTTGGTAGAGATCTTTGAAGGACCAGGGTTTGGGTGTATATCACCATTTGTCAGGGTAGTGGGCTTGTGTACTGAGTGTGGTTTAATGGTTAGATTAAGTTTGTCTTTTAGTTTCCTTGACATGAGATTATTACATTTGGTGTGGGATAGTCTATGATATTTGGCTACAAGATAGCAGGAGGTAGATGTAATGTTAGAGTGGTTACAGTTTAGGGTTATGAGTTCAGAGGCAGTTTGCTTGGAAGAGGTTGTAAGGTGGTAGTTATGTTTTATTTCATAGGAAGTCAATAGGTAAGGAAGTGTGAGTACTAGAGAGATAATTATCAGGGCTACTAGTTTAGTTAAGATGTTTTTTGTTATAAAGGTTTTGGAAGTAGAAGTGGTAGTTGTTAGAGACATGATGAGAGGAGGATGGGAAGAGATTATAGTGGTAAAAGGTGGGGTAGGTATATCTTATAGGATGAGGAGGCTAGGAGGTAAGAGTTACTGGATAGGTCTGGGTGTAAGAGGGAGGGGAGATATGTAGGGTGGGGAGGGATTTGGAAAAAATTATGAGGGAAGAGTTACAAATGAGGTAGTAGTACCTGATAGGTGCGATAAGAAGGGGGTGTGGACTGTGAGGTATAAGGGTAGGAGTGCGTGGGGTGGGTGGGATAAGGGGGTAGGGAGGGGAGTGAAGCGGGGCAGAAACAGTCAGAGGAGAGAGAGAGCGTAGGCAATCAGTCCAGCTGAGGAGCTGAGACACCACTTAGTTTGTAAAGAGAGAGTATAATGGAAATGTAAGAGTAAGGAGTGAGAAAGAAGTGAAATTGGAAGTAACTTGTGTAGCAGGGAAAAGAACAAAGAGAAACAGGCTTCACATTAGAGTTAAGGGGGTACAGGTAAGAAAAAAAATGAAATAGAAGCTTTCCTGAGGGGAACAGAGTAAGTTACAAGAACAGCGCTAGGAGCTTGGAGTCAAGCAACAACAAGCTGTAAGAAAGTAGTCGCTAGGGAAATTAGGTATACAGGAAGAAAGATAGAGACCAGATAAAGTCACTAGGGGTAAAACAAAAAGTGAAAGGGGGAAATAGAAGAGCTAATCACAATAACCTGAGAGTATCAGTTGTGAGAAGAAGGATAACAAAGGATAAAGAAGGCAGTAAATGTACATTTATTTAGGGTAGAAAACCCGGGGATTGTAGACAAGCAGGGGCTTTAAGGAGTATAGCAAACTGATTAGAGGTAGTGGATAGAGGGAGAGGGAAACTGTAGCAAATGCTAGTATATAAGGGTGGGAGAGGACAACCAAGGATGGGTCCGCAAGTGTGCAGGTCACCTTAGGAAACTATCAAGCTAAGTATAGCAAAAAGTGGACATACAGCAAAGATAAACACTTTAGCAGCTAACCAGTTGACAATCGCTTGAATGGTAGCTGGGGTGCTTCTTGGGTGCTGACAGTATAAGCCTCCTTAATGTTTTCAGGGAATTCAGTGAATAAGTCAGCAGGGAGGGTAGGACCCGATAAGAAGCACTAGAAGACAATGCTGGAAGGAGACATAAAGAGGGAGGGTTAGGAGAAAAAAGCAAAAAATAAAACACAGGGTGTAGAGCATAGAAAGAGAACAAAGTAAATGTGTATATAGAACAGTTAAATTAAACATGTAAAAATGCATAGTATCAAGTGTTTCAGAATATATCAGATAGATGTATTTAGAACAGTTAAAATAAACATTTAAAAATGCATAATAACAGGTGTTTCAGATATATCACACATTTACAGCAGAGGTAAGCTTCATTATAACTTAGCAAAACCAAATATAGCAGGAGCTCCAGTTTGGAGGCCCCAGGGTACCACTAGACAACTGATACTTCATACATTCATTCAACCCAGGCTTGATAATAAACTAAAAACAGGTAAATTGCTAATGTGGTAATTATTAGAACATGAACAAAACAACTTTAAGAGTTACTCTATACAAAAGTAAAGATAGCCATGATCTAAATGTAGACACCGCTCCTTAAGTATTGTATAGATAAGTTACTTTGAAACAAGGACAATTAGAATACAGCTGAGGTTATCGGTGGATTCAGGATACTAGTGCTTACAGTACGCTAAAACAGTGATTAATAGGTCTTGCATATTACCTCTTCAGTTTAACAAGGTTACGCAGGTTTCTTTAATAACACGCCTTAGAAAAGCGCGAAGTATAACAAGCAACACTAAACATCCATGCCTCAGTGAATAACAAAGAAATTAAAAGAACACTAGTTCTTTAGTTAAATCACCCATGCAAATACCTTACTTGCTAACTATTACACTAAAAAGTAGCCCAGGGGACAAGTATAACAGAAACAAAAGCGTTTCTGATAAGAAACCACAATGCAACTAACAGCGGTTGTACTCAGCTACAATAATGTGAGTGGGCTGAGATACAAACATTATACTAAGCTTAAGAATAATAAAATCCAGCGTTTCTGATAAGAAACCGCAGTGCAACTATCAGCAGTTGTACTCGGATGCAATAATGCGAGTAGGCTGAGGTGCAGACGTTTCACTAAATAGTAACCCAGGGGACAAGTAAAACAGAAACCAAAGCGTTTCTGATAAGAAAGCACAGAGCAACTATCAGTGGATGTGCTCTGACACAATAAAGCGAGTAAGCTGAGTTGCGAAGTTGCAAACTATCAGGGGGCAAGTGTATCAGGAATTAAAGCGTTTCTGATAAGCAACCTTAGAGCAACAATCATCGGCTGAGCTGGTTCAAAAAAAGCAAGTAGACAGAGCTACGTACTTATAACAATCACACTGCGTAATAACACTAAGTGTGTCAGTAGCTGGATAGTAGCAAAACGCTAAAGACCTAACTTAGTAGCTGATAATAAAAACAATCACACAGTTAAAGTTTAGATACACAAAGTGATTACCAGCAGCTAGTTTATATTGGAATCAACAAACATGTTTTATCAAGTGAACACAGATAGTGAAGAGTGAAAATATACAACTTACGAGTAGCACACCACGCGGTCAACCACGGGGAGTCCTTGCACTTGAGCAGAGGGATTAAAGATGGCGCCTAGGAGGGGAGGCTTCTATATATAGAAGTTGGCGGGTTAATGAGGGGGGGAACCAGGATGATCCCAATGAATGAGTAGGATAGAGAAAAGGGGTGGGTAAAAGTAAAAGTAGCCTAGGTAATAGACAGAGGAGAGAGAGAGTGGGTAAAAGTAAAAGTAGCCTAGGTAACAGTCAGAGGAGAGAGAGAGCGTAGGCAATCAGTCCAGCTGAGGAGCTGAGACACCACTTAGTTTGTAAAGAGAGAGTATAATGGAAATGTAAGAGTAAGGAGTGAGAAAGAAGTGAAATTGGAAGTAACTTGTGTAGCAGGGAAAAGAACAGAGAGAAACAGGCTTCACATTAGAGTTAAGGGAGTACAGGTAAGAAAAAAAAATGAAATAGAAGCTTTCCTGAGGGGAACAGAGTAAGTTACAAGAACAGCGCTAGGAGCTTGGAGTCAAGCAACAACAAGCTGTAAGAAAGTAGTCACTAGGGAAATTAGGTATACAGGAAGAAAGATAGAGACCAGATAAAGTCACTAGGGGTAAAACAAAAAGTGAAAGGGGGAAATAGAAGAGCTAATCACAATAACCTGAGAGTATCAGTTGTGAGAAGAAGGATAACAAAGGATAAAGAAGGCAGTAAATGTACAGTTATTTAGGGTAGGAAACCTCGGGGATTGTAGACAAGCAGGGGCTTTAAGGAGTATAGCAAACTGATTAGAGGTAGTGGATAGAGGGAGAGGGAAACTGTAGCAAATGCTAGTATATAAGGGTGGGAGAGGACAACCAAGGATGGGTCCGTGAGTTATGTTTAAAAGGAGTTGTATTTAAAACCAACAAAAGTTAAAATATTAAATAAGTGGAATAAAACACAAATAAAGATATAGCATAAAAAGTGATTCACTAATATAAAGCTAAACATTAAATATTAAGTGGCCTAGCTTTTAATACTGGTTTAATAGAGACTTTATCATTAAGCCCCATGCCTGCTTGAGCCCTTAATCAAACTATCCACCTAGTCTCATTAAGTTCTGTCTTATTTCTAATGTCTCCTAGTCTGTTGCTCATCTTAGTATTTTCAGCTATAATTAACTTAAACCTATGTAAATTAGAGGTGTTCATAACATGCTTAGCTAAAGCATTTGTTACTTCCTTCTGTATATCATACAAATGCTCCCTTATCTTAAATTTAAATTTCCTATCTGTTTTGCCAACATAGAAAGCCTTGCAGGCAATACAACGGCCAAGGTATACTAGATGTTCAGAATCACATGTACCTTCAGTATTAAACCAAAAGTTCTTACCAAAATCAGGATGGAGAAACTCCTTAGATGTATCTATATACTGACAAAAATTGCAATTATTACATGGGCTAACTCCCTTGTTAGCTCCTCTATTAATTGTAGGATAACATAACATCCTCTTAATAGTCCTCATATTTTTATAAACGAAAGAGGGTTGTGAGCCTACCACTTCCCTGATTTCAGGATCGGCTGACAGTATAGGCCAATACTTTTTATATATGTCTGTGGCAATTCTCACATTATTAGCATACTTGATCGCCATCCTATGTGAGTTTTTTTTAGGCTTATGTTTACTATGTGTCATGACACCCCTGTCTATTAGCACCCTTTCTGAAAAATAAGGTCTCCCTGACGTGGATCTACTACCTTTTACTTCTTCTAGAGCTTCCACTATTTTATCCTTATGATAACCTCTCTGCATAAACTTTTGTTCTAACTGCATCATTTCCCTATCAAAAGCTTCTTGTTCTACACATAATCTTGACAACCTCATTCCTTGGCCTTTCATTACATTGTTGAATATATGCTGTGGGTGCATGCTAGTTCTATAGAGGTAGTTATTTCTGTAACATTCTTTTCAAAAAACCTCTGTAGTTACTTTCCCTTCTTTTGAAATATTAATCGTTATGTCCAAAAAATCTAAACTTTTAGAAGAATACTTCAATGTGAATTTTAAAAATATAAATGTATGGTTAAGATATTCTAAATATAACTGTAATTGTCCCATAGGACCGTCCCAAATAAGGAAGAAATCATCCACAAAATGCCTATAGAACTTCACATATTCTTTAAAGGGGCCATCTAGTACATATTCCTGTTCCCACACAGCCATAACAATGTTAGCATAGCTGTTTGCACACAAATTACTCATAGCCACTCCGTCTACTTGAAGGTACAATTGGTTGTCAAATATGAATACATTATTTTCTAATACTATTTCCATTAATAAAGCTATCGTATCTCTCTTAACTGCATTTAGAGTTGAAAACATTTGCAAATATTTCTGCAACATTTCTATGCCTAGGTGATTTGGGATAACTGTGAAGCGTGATTGAATGTCTAGGGTAACCATAATATGACACGTCATCTCCTTAATACTATGGTAATACTGATACAAATTCATCAAAAATTGCTGAGAGGCGGCAACGCTAACCACTGCACTACCGTAGCCGCCCATATTCACAATATATCATACAAATAAAGAAACTCTATTAGCAATCCAGTAAGTGAAATACAAACACAATGACCTAGGGGTTAAACTGTCAGAGCTGACTTTGAACAAAGCTATCTATTGTTTCTCCTTGTTCATGCAATGAAATGATTAAAACTGAATGAAAGCGTTTCATGTGGGTGTTAAAACAGTCTTCAAAGACACGTATTAACAGTATTAAGTAATCATACTGACTTGCCTACCCAATGTGCTAGAAAAAAAAATATCTAGAGAGCGACTTGTGTTGTTTTGGTGGTACTGTAATTTAACAAAATGCATGCATATCACTGTTATTTCACTTAACACAGACAAAAGAAATATTTAGGTGAGTAAACACTTCTCAAAGCTGACAATATATTTGTTTCTAACAGTTTGCTGTGACTTGCTAATGGATATAATGTGTGAACATTTTTGTCATTTATCAGCAAATGAAATCTATGTTAAGCAAATTTTTAACAGTTACTAATGGACTACAATTCAACTTCTTAATCAGTGTAGGTAGTGCAAGATAAAAAATACAGTGCATGTTGTCATCAGATATACTCAGTTGAAATGCTTTAAGGAATGCATCACAAGGAACATTGCAGTTAAAAATGTAGTCCAGATTTATCTGCAGTTAGAAAGTGCAACACGTGTCCAACAGGAATGAATAACACAAAGAAAAAGTTCAACTTAAATAATTTCTTTAAGATGCAGTTGAGTAACTGCTATCATTTCCATCATGTACTGTTAATGATAACCCTAAAATTTAGATATACTAAATGTGTGAATTAATTCTAACTAAATGTGCTGACTGATATTTTATCACTGTATTATAATTGTGGGCCTGTCTCATTGTATTGGCTTGACTTTCCTTGGTCCGGGGAGGGGTGGCCTTACTTCTGCTTCGGCAGTTCTCTGTTTTGTGGGGCAGTGCATTTGGCAGTCAACAGCCATGGTGGTGCATGCGCATGGCTGGAGTTTCTCGTGTAGTGCCTGAACGGCACCTCTGTTCTGCTTCCTCTGCAGTGTGCAACTTGGCCTTTTCAAGCAACAGTGCTGAGTCCGGAGGTTAACATGTGGAAACTGAGGGCTAGTGCATGGTGCTGCATGAGTCGCTGGGTCTGAGCATGGGCCGGCCATTTCGCGGGCTGTTGTTTCCTGTTTATATTCTTGCAACCATGCAGCTTGTGGGTGGTTTGTAACTGCCTGATACGCTAGGTTGAACTGTTTTGTGAGAAGCCTTGCATTTTGGGGTCTGGTTTGTTTTATTCATAGGTTCATAGGTTCATAGGTTGGTACTAGGCTATCAGCCCTAGGGCCTATACAAGCCTAGCCATAACAATTCCCTGGCTATTTCTTCCCACATTATTTACCTTCCTGGACCCCTGTCTAGCAGGGTGACTGACGTGATCCCTGGGGTGAATTTCCTTTCTCCCATCCAATCGTCAAGGTTCCTCTTAAAGAGGTCCAAAGAGGCACTCTGCTTGACATGTGTGGGCAATCTATTCCAGAGTCTGGGGAGTCTCTGGGTCAGGAAACTATCCCTCCAGCATGTTTTGTTTATTGTGATGACAAGGTTTAGATCCCTGGAGCGTGTAGCTCTGAGGAATTGGGATTTTTTTAAGTGTAGCATGTCCAACAGCTCTGGGTTTGACATGGCCTTGTATGTTAAGCAGAGATCGCCTCTGAGTAGACGATATGCGACAGAGTATAGCTGGAGTTTTTTAAGGCGGTCAGCATAGGGCATCTGCTTTAGGCCTGTGATTCTTTTAGTGAGGTATTTCTGAGGCCTTTCCAGTTGTTGCAAATGTCTTGAGAGGTACATACCAAATGGGGCGTTGTATTCTATAATGGGTCTAATGAGGGATGAGTACAGTGGGACAATGACCTCCTTTTTTCTGGATGAAAAGCCCTTCGTGATGAGGTGTGCCACATAGAAAGATTTCCTGACTGTTGTGGCGATGTGGTTATCGAAGGTGACACCACTGTCCACCTGTGTCCCTAAGTCTCTTATCACACTTTCTGTGTTTAGTGTACTGCCACCTATATGGTAATTCATGGATACATGTTTTTTCCCAAAGGGGATAACAATACATTTCTTGGCATTGAGCTTGAGCCCATGGCTCTGGCACCAAGCATCTGTTTCTGTAAGGCTCTTTTGTAGAGTATCCACATCATTTGGGGATTCAATAATGGCTCCCAGTTTGTTGGTGGTTTAGTGTCTCGCAGACTGTGAGAGGCTTGGAATTTTATCGTGCCTTCTGCAGTTGGTTTTCTTGGTCGTTAGTGTTTTGCGGGCATTGTGTGGAGTTGATGTTGTTTTCTCCAGGCTGTGGGGGGAAGGGATTTGGACTCATGCGCAGTGGCAGCGTGGGACTACTACAGCTGTTAGGGTTGGTGATCATTGTGGAGGATACACTAAACACTGCCACATAATTGC
This sequence comes from Protopterus annectens, assembly GCF_019279795.1. NCBI lineage: Eukaryota > Metazoa > Chordata > Ceratodontiformes > Protopteridae > Protopterus > Protopterus annectens. The sequence goes on along the minus strand of NC_056736.1, from coordinate 207,786,668 downwards.
TTTGATTGGATGCAGGGTGGAAAAGCTTGCTACCACAAGGTACCCCCTTTTTATTCATATTACGGGTCAATACATAAAAAAAAAAAAAAAAAAAAGAGTAAACCTTTCTTTTGGCATTGCTCGGAGTTTTGTTCCCTATTGGTTTCATGGGTTGTGGGGTTTAGAATAAGCAGCAGTGGCTATGCTTGTTTGGACGGGAAGTGCTGCAGGTAGCAACTTATCATGGTAGCTTTCGGTCAGGTTGTGAGTTGCAGGGTGCTGGTTTACTGGTCTGCATTCAGGTGGCCTGGGCTTGCCCATGAATCCTAGCTCTGTTCCTACATGGGAATTCTGTGATATAGTGAAGCCATGGTATTATAAAGCATCAGTTATATTTGGAGTACTATAGAAGTTCACGGCATCTCAAGTCAAGGATGCATGCTGCTTTTCACTATGCTAAATGTGGGTATAACTTTTCCATGTAGACATTGATGTTGTATTTCTAGATACTTTGTCTTTTGTTTTTCATAAATGGAATTTCTGGGGGTGGGGGTATTCAGTGTAGCTTCTGTCATGCTAGCTACTGAGTAAGTTGAATGCAAGGGTTGGAATTTACCTGTAATGTTGAGCTTTCATCTCCCTAGTTCAGCAGGCTTGTGGAAGAATTAGTGGGCTTCACTAATCGCCATTATCTTTTGATTAGCTATTTATTGGGGAACATCGTAATAAATTTCATGGCTCAAACATTGTCTGACAGGCTTGAAAGGTCACTGTCATACCTTTCAACTTTCAAGTATTTTGCAGATGCCCACATTTGTGCCTCATGATTTTGGTTTGTGCCTCTTGAGAGTTGTGTTTGCTGGCAAATTATTGTGGAATGCTGTCAAGAATGGCGCAGATTTTTTGAGGAGCGAGCCAGGGGTATGAGGCCAAAAGCTTGACGTTGAGAGATCGTAGGATCATAGGAAGTTAATAGGCTGGCCCTGAGGCCCTTACAAGCCTAGCCAAGAATTTAGCCCATGTTCCCAACAAGTCAGCACCCAATGCCATTGTCCAGCGAGGATGCAGGTGGAATCCCAGGGGTGTATCTTCTCTTTGCTTATCCAGGTGGCCAAATCTTGCCTCACATTTTAGCCTGGGTGGGTGTTTTTACTTCATACATTATCAGTTGGGTGACCCATGTGTCCCTTTAGGGACACCGCAAGAGAATTAGATCAGAGGACAGGGCTGGGTGAATTATCTTCCTAGTAAACTGCTAGTAAGCTGTTAGGTTTTCTTAATTTTGTCTTTTGGTTCTACATTATGATGGCTAGTGTTCCTCATTTGGGGGATGGAAGGTTGAGAGTTAGGTAGATGGTTTTACAATCTAAGTTAGCTTGGCCTATACAGTGCGCTGATGGATGTGGTATGGAATCACAAGGTTACCCTGGTTTGTGCATATCGATATGTCCCTTCATGTGTGGGGTTTAGTTGTAACATACTCGACTGGTAATAAAATTTAAATTAGGTATTTGATAGGGTATTAGAAGCTTAGTTTCTGTTACGGCTGCTCTGTCGTAAGGTGCTTGGTAGTGGTACATTCCTTCCCGGGTTGGCAGGAGAGTCTGTCTTGGAAGAGGTCTTTGAATGTGCAGTATGTGTATTATATGATATATATGTCCTTTTCTTTCTTGCAGATGGGGGTTTTTGGAACACTGCTGCAATCATTTGGAATAGGTGGGTATAAGGTGGAATCATCTCTTTACATTTTGGAGGATTCACACTTATCCTTTTCTTTGCAAATGGTGGCATCAGGAGTACCAGTTGTGGCACTACAGTGAGTTCGCAGAGAAAGCAGTGGCGAGCAAAGATGCTGCACCTGGGGAGCTCAAGGTGGCAACAGTTACTGACTGAAATTGCTGAAGGGCAGAAGGCATCATGCGGTGGCCTGGAAAGGGGATCCAAAAGATGGGGTCTTGGGACGCTGTGGCTGTAGTTTGGAATAGGTGGGTATAAGATGGAGCCTTCTCCTTACATATTAGAGGATTTACTTTTGTCCTTTTCTTTGTAGATGATGGTGTGAAGAGTTCCAGTGGTGAGACAGAGCATTCCCAGATGATCATGCTTTGGTGGCAAATAAGCGGTGGGGTCATTGGACAACACTGAGGTGGCAGATGGGAGGTGCAGAGTGGATTTTACTTGAGGGGCTAAAGGAATGTGGACTCGACCAGCAAGATTGAAGGCTGAGAAATGTGGCAGCTGATGGATGGGACTTATTTATTTATTTTTTTATTTATTTTACATTTGTTGACCAGGCTAGTCCAACTGGATACATGTCCATTTTCAGTAGAAGCCCAGGGAGAAAAGCTCCAAGACATATCAAGTGAGATAATTTTATGTTACATAAAATAGACATAGATGAATATATGTACACATTTCCTAAAACTCTTTACAATATATTGAGCTAAATATTTATATACACCAGAAGCTAATACAGTATTCCATTGCTGCATAAATGCTTTCATTTTGCAGTACAGGACATTTATATAGTGTTGAGAGTAGAGTTAGAAAAAAGATGTTCATTGCAGTAGTAATTATTGATTAGTCAGGGTTGCTACAAGGGCATAGCCAATGTATTTTCAGGAACATTTTCAGTTTTTGTTTAAAGAGTGGTAAGGAAGGAAGGGATGTAAGTTCACTAGGTAGAAGGTTCCATTTTTTCCCAATTGCATTTGAGAACAGAGAGTCTCCTGCCATGTTGTTAGACTTACTAATTTTAATTTGGAGTTTATTTGATGAATGCAAGGCATTAAGATTTCTATAAGGGGTTATAAGGTCTAAGAGTATTGGAGTATTGTTAGGCTGGTTAAAGATCTTATGAGCAATAGCAAGTTGGTTGAGTTGAAGCAGATTCTGTAGTTCAAGCCACCCACGGTGCTTGAGGTTATGACAGTGATAGGTTCTAAAGGGTTTACCAGTGGCAAATCTAGCAATGTTGTTATAGGAGGTAGCTAGTTTGAGAAGATTATTTTTGGATAGGTTGGTATATATTGGTGAGGCATAGAGAAGAGTAGAGATTAGATAGGAGTGGGCAATGGTAGTTCTTGCTATTGGTGTTTGATTCTGTACAGGGAGCTCATTTTTCTGTTAACTGATTTTATAATGTTATTAGTATGGGTATCAAAGTTAAGGTTGTTATCTATTGTGATCCCTAGGAGTTTGGTGGTAGAGTCTGGTGATATGAGGGTGCCATTATTACAGATGACTGAGAAGTCTATAGGTGTTGAACTGCGAGTGGGAGTAAAGAGGAGGAGCTTTGTTTTTTTGGGATTCAAAAGGAGGCAGCGCTTCATGAACCATGTCTCAACTATGTTAAAAACCTTCTGGGTTTGGGATTGAAGTTCAGCTGCAGATTTAGCTGTACAGATTAAAGTAGAATCATCTGCATATTGTATACAAGTTGCATTGGGAATAGCTAAGTGGAGATCATTAATAAAAATTGAGAATAGGAGGGGACCTAGAATGGAACCCTGGGGTACACCCAGTGTAACTGGCAGGTGAGATGATAGATTATTCTCCCAAAGCACAGCCTGTTGTCTGTTACTCAGGTAGGAAGTAAACCATTTCACTGATAGAGAATCTAGGGAAAGTGATTTGAGTAGATACATAAGCAAGGTGTGATTTGCCATATAAAAAGCCTTAGAAAGATCAATAAATATAGCTGAAGAGAGTATATTGTTATTGTGGCATTTATTAATGGTGTCAGTAAAGGATAGAAGGGCAGTAGTGGTACTATGGCATGGCCTAAAGCCATGTTGGGTTTTAGCTAGTATGTTATATTGAGTGAGATGGCCTATTAGCTGATGATGGATGCATTTTTCCATTATTTTTGCTAAGGGGGATAAAAGGGCTATGGGCCGATAGTTTGAATAGTCTTTGGAATTCCCACCTTTGTATAGGGGGATGATGTGTGAGATTTTCCAGATGGCAGGGATGGATCCTTCCTTAATAGTTCTATTTATCAGGATGAAAATAGGATAAGCTACTTCTTTAGCTGCTTTTTGCAGATATTCAGCTGGAATCTAGTCCGCTGAAGGGGTACAAGGCTTAAGTTTAGCTGGGAGTTTAAAAATGAAATTAGTAGAGATGAGTTGTAGTATGAAGGTAGGAAGTGTGCTAGTCATAGGGGTAGGGAGGCTAGAAGTGTCAGGGGTTAGTTTACTGGCTGGGGATTGAATGGCTTCTGTGAAGAAGGAATTAAGGTCATTTGCAGTTTGGAGGGGAGTCTCATGATTAGCTCCTATAGGGGTTGGTGTAGTAGAATGTCCTGGGTATAGGAGTTTGTTGATACTAGTCCAGAATTGTTGTGGGTTATTTTGGTGTGTTTGCTACATTTTAAAATAATTTTTTTTTTGTCTAGGAGTATAGATGTTTTAGTTGTGTTTCTAAATTGTCTAAATGTTTGTTAATCAGATGTGCTTTTAGTAGTTCGCCACCTAGTCCAGGCTTTATTTCGAAGTAGGATTTTTTGCCTAGTTTCTTTAGAGAGCCATGGGGTTGGTTTTGACCTGATTCTTATTTTACGTTTGGGAGCATGCTGGTCTAAGATGGTTAGGAATTTAGAGTTAAAGTATTGGACAGCTTCTTCCAATGGGAGGGTTTTTAGATATGTCCAATCACAGACACTAAGTTCACTCTGGAATAGATTTTGGTTAAAATGTTTATTGGAACATATAGTCCTGCTTGATGTTGGGTGTGAGAGGTCTAATTTTTGCCTGATTATATAGGTTAAGGAGTGGTCACTTACATTGTTAGGGAAAATACCTACTTTGTAGTTTTGGTGGTGGTTATTAATATGTATCCAGTCTAAGGTACTTAGACTCTTTTTGGTTTGTTAATTCTAGTAGGGGAGGTGATGGTCTGAGAGAAGCCATGAAGGTTAACATGTGAAGTGGGATGCTCAGTACTGATGCACTTTCAGTCAATATTAACATCACCAAGTATTATAGTTTCCTGTGGGAAGGTTGCTGAGACCCAGCTAAGAATATATTCCAAGGAGTTTATGTTATTTCAAGGAGGTAAATAGATATATATTATATTTATGGATTTACTAGAATTTAGCTGAATCTTTGAAATAAGGACTTCAGCATTATTGTCTATAGGTGGATTATCGGGTGTGGTTGTAACTTGTAGCCTATCCTTGTAAAGGATTGCTACTTCCCCTCCTTTTCTGTTTGTGCGGTCTTGCCTCAATATATTATAGCCTTGTGGAATAATTTCCTTATCTTGAGTTTTTGGCTTTAACCAAGTCTCTGTGAGGCATAGAATGTCAAAAGAGTATATATATAAGAGAGAATGGAGATGCAGAATTTTATTGTTGACATTTTGGATATTGAGTTGTGCTATCAGGAGTGAGTTGGGAAGTTTATTTGCACTAAGTGTGATAGAGGGATTTGAGGTCAGAAGATTGGTAGGTAGGATATTGGCTGGACCTGGGTTAGGATGGATGTCACCATTTTGTGAGGATAGCTTTCTTAGAATGTGCAATTTGTAATGTAAATTACGTAATAGAAACTGAGCTTTCTTGGTTGAGGGATTATAGTATTTGATGTGGGACAGCTTGTGGAACTTTGCAAGTAAGTAAGTGGGTCTGGATATTATATTTATGTTATTGTGGGAGGTAGTAAGGGTTTATGTGGATGTTTGCTTAGTAGGGTAATGGAACTGGAGGTTAGATAGGTGTTCAAAGGAGGTTAAGTAATAGGCAGAGGTTATATTAGATACAAGTAAGGTAATGAGTAGTACTATAGTTAGTGTTGATATAGTTGTGGTAGGCATGGTGGATACAGTTGGTTGATGGGTGCTACCTAGTGGTAGTTAGGAAAGGCCTAAGGAGATATAACACTAAGCAGTGAGAGCTATGTTAGAGTTAAGTAAAGAGAAGCGGTGTGGTGTTATTTATTCAGGATGGCGAGTCTATCTGATTTGTTAGATGGGGGGGGGTGTCCAAGAAGTATAAGTCTAGGATCCCTGGGGTGGGTGGGAATTGTGGGTAGGGTAGGGGAGCAGAGTGAGCCCGCAGAGCGAATGGAGCGGGATAGAGCAAGCCAGCAAGAGTGTAAGACACCAACAAAAAAGCCAATCAGTAAATCAGTGCTTACAGTGACAGTTCTTAGCAGGTAAGCTTTAATTTAGCTGGCCAAAATCAAATAGTAGTACGTGGGAGAACAAAATAGTCACTTTGTTAAGACTAAACGTCTGCTCACGTAATGCTCAGGGGTTTATGCTAGATTTGAATGGCAGAAAAGGTGAGCTGTTACCCAGTTAGATATTTTGTAAGCCGTTTCTAAAATGTTAGCTGAGAGCCAGTGACCATGTTCGGTATTCTACTGCCATCTAGTGGCGTATGCAGGTAGCAGCAATTGACATAGCCAAACAAGGCTTATGAGAAAGATATTAAAGCCAAATAAAAATGGAGGGAGGTTAATGATCTCAGGGTTTATCTGCAGGTGTGCTGGCACTATAGATACTCAAGTAATAATTCCCTAAATTTGAACAGCAAAACAGTTGAATAACACCTGCAGGTTGGCACCTACACTGTGAGGATTTAGAGGGCCGGTCCACTTGTCCAGGGAATTATGGAAGTGGACTGGGTAGGTCCAAAATGGATAGGATTTCAGATGGGTTGGACAGCCTGTGTATCAGCGCTTTATGACCAAGCTGTAAAAAAAACAGAAATGGAGAATGAATTACATCTACGTGAATAGGGTTTAAAGAGGAGAGAAAGCTGGATGGTCAAGTGGGGAAGAGGTGCTTGTTATAGGTACAGACTAGGGGAGAAAAGTAAGGAACAGCTGGAGAAGAGAGCAGACTAGGCCAGGAGAAGTAAAAGCTGTTGGAAAGGGAAAAAAAAGCAGGAGAGGCAGAGGGTGCAGTTATAACAGTTGATAAAATGTTGCAGGCATGTGAAAAATACTTATAAACAACGTAATTCCTGCATGCACAGAAGTATCATACACATGCCCAACTAGCAGGCAGATAGACACAGAATATCTGAATTACTCTTCTAACAACCTATTATATTAAGCATATAAAACAGCGCTACAGTGTTCTTTAATTTCTGTAGAACAAAAATGGTTTAAAACAGTTTAGGTTATCTGTTATTCAGCAGTAAAACTACACATAACAGGCAGAAACTGCGTTAAAACTCTATATCAACAGGACAGCGATAGTATCAGTTAAACAGCTGTATGCAGTTCAAGGTACAACTTATGCATTTTGCAGGGCTAGATGCATTTTTGCTAACATATCCTAATACAGCAGTACTTAGTCGTACATGAAGGTCAGAATCTACACTGAATTAGCGTCCAGAGTCTAAAAATTACAAACAACAATCATCTACGTTACAATTTGTGTGGCCAGTCCAGTTCTCTGAGCTAAGATAAGTTTATAACATATCTGCGCTACAAGTAAACACAGGAGGCAGCAAAAATACACTTACAAGCAAGCACACCACGTGGAGTTCCACGGACGTCCTAGGTAGGGAAATAGGGTTTTAAAAATGGCACCTCAAGTGCTGGCATATATTTAAAGATTCTATATGGATACAAAGTGGAAGGGGAGGACACGACACGTGTTTCAGGGCTGGAGAAAACAATTCCCCTTGCCTACTTGCAGGAGAAATATTCTATATAGCCAATGAGCAAGCCAGCAAGAGTGTAAGACACCAACTAAAAAGCCAATCAGTAAATCAGTGCTTACAGGGACAGTTCTTAGCAGGTAAGCTTTAATTTAGCTGGCCGAAATCAAATAGCAGTACGTGGGGGAACAAAATAGTCACTTTGTTAAGACTAAACGTCTGCTCACGTAATTCTCAGGGGTTTATGCTAGATTTGAACGGCAGAAAAGGTGGGCTGTTACCCAGTTAAATATTTTGTAAGCCGTTTCTAAAATGTTAGCTGAGAGCCAGTGACCGTGTTCGTTATTCTACTGCCATCTAGTGGCGTATGCAGGTAACAGCAATTAAAATGAAAGAAGTTTGTTTTTTCCAGCGGTGTAGCTGAATATCTACTCACAAGGTAATGTCTTGTTTGCATGAAATTGTAGGAGAGTATCAGAATTGAACTTCACATTGTATGGTTAGCTGGAGTCTTCCTTGCTAGGGGTCGGGTAGTGGTGTGATTGGGGTTGAGTATTCTTGCTCCAGTGGCTGGTGAGGCTTTGGTAAGCATTAGGTAATTCCCAAGGGATGGTAATGTCCGGGTAATTATTGTACACCAAATGATGTTTGGCTTGACTCTTCCCTTTATGGGAAGTGGATTAAACAATTTTGGGTAGAAGGGAGGGGGAACAGCCTGGTCAGGCTGGTTGGTAGAGAAGAGGGATAGGCTTGCCCTCTTCTGTTCCCCCTCTAATGTCTGGATGTTCATTTCAAGGATCTGTGGAAAGGAAATGAGTAGTTGGAGGAAGCTTGCTGAATAGATAAGCAAGCTGAGGTAAGGATGGTGTTTACTTGGTGGATGGTAATTCAATGGAGGGTGTATGAAGTGAGTTGGGACGCTGCTTCATAAGTAAAGTAAGTGAGCAGAGGTATGGACCCTGCTTGTTGGGTAGGGTGAGTAAGAACGCTGCCCTGTTTAACATTATAAGGATTGCTGTATTTAGTATCTGCTGTATTTAGTATCAGTTATATCATGAATAGTTGTAATTAATAAAGTTGGTGATCAAAGCTATGTTATGGAAATCTAATAAAGGTCATCAAATGTCATTTGGTGTGATGTGTGTTATTGAAGTGGACCGGGACAACTACCTCTATAGAACTAGCATGCACCCACAGCATATATTCAACAATGTAATGAAAGGCCAAGGAATGAGGTTGTCAAGATTATGTGTAGAACAAGAAGCTTTTGATAGGGAAATGATGCAGTTAGAACAAAAGTTTATGCAGAGAGGTTATCATAAGGATAAAATAGTGGCAGCTCTAGAGGAAGTAAAAGGTAGTAGATCCCCGTCAGGAAGACCTTATTTTTCAGAAAGGGTGGTACTGGTAATAGATAGGGGTGTCATGACACATAGTAAACATAAGCCTAAAAAAACTCACATAGGATGCCGATCAAGTATGCCAGTAATGTGAGAATTGCCACAGACATATATAAAAAATATTGGCTTATACTGTCAGCCAATCCTGAAATCAGTGAAGTGGTAGGCTCAGAGCCCTCTTTCGTTTATAAAAATATGAGGAATATTAAGAGGATGTTATGTTATCCTACAATTAATAGATGCGCTAACAAGGGAGTTAGCCCATGTAATAATTGCAATTTTTGTTAATATAGATACATTTAAGGAGTTTCTCCATCCTGATTTTGGTAAGTCTTTTTGGTTTAATGATGAAGGTACATGTGATTCTGAACATCTAGTATACCTTGCCCATTGTATTGCCTGCAAGACTTTTTATGTAGGCAAAACAGATAGAAAATTGAAATTTAGGATAGGGGAGCATTTGTACAATATACAGAAGGAAGTAACAACAAATGCTTTAGCTAAGCATGTTATGAACACCTCTAATTTACATAGGTTTACGTTTATTATAGTTGAAAATACTAAGATGAGTAACAGACTAGGAGACATTAGAAATAAGACAGAACTTAATGAGACTATGTGGATAGTTAGATTAAGGGCTCATGCAGGCAAGGGGCTTAATGATAAAGTCCCTATTAAACCAATATTACAAGCTAGGCCACTAAATACTTAATGTTTAGCTTTATATTCATGAATCACTTTTTATGCTATATCTTTATTTGTGTTTTATTCCACTTATTTAATATTTTAACTTGTGCTGGTTTTAAATACAACTCCTTTTAAACATAATTGTTTTTATGAGCATAAGAGAATATTCAGAGGGCATGATGCATTTCAGTATGTGCCTTTAAGAGGAATGTATTAATTAGAAGTCTTGATTGAGATTGAGTATTTAAATGTGAGTAGTCTTTTGAATGTTTGTATGTCTGAAGAAGTGGTGGGTTACACCGCAAAAGCGCTCACGTTCTTTGGTTTGAATAAACGGACTTCTACCTTTCTACAAAACATCCTTTGGCTTGATTGAACATATTTTTGTGCCATTGTTCTGCCTATGCACCTTCTGTTTTTTACATTGTACATTTGTTGGGTGTCTCGGCTATCTCCAGTGGGTATAGGTCCTTTGACTTTGAAATTGCAGTTTATGCTTACTGTCTTATTTTTTTTCCTGCACTTTGTCTTATAGAGGCAGAACAGAGATGAGATCTTTAGGACTCCCTGGATTGATAATGCCCCTTTGACAAAAGTGGAATGTAGTTTCCTTTGAAGTATGAAAAAAGCATATAGTGGCTGCAACCATTCTGATGTCCTTATGTATGAAGCTGTTCTCCCTATTTAAGTGTGTCAGCTGCACATCATTACATTTGACTAAAGTTGAAATACTGCTGAATAGCAGTGGTCTAAGCTGCAATGGAGACATTACACAGAAGTGTTTCTAAATGTGGGACAGATACTGTCAGATTAAGTGGTTGTTGAGGGCTACTGTCCATGGAGAACATTTGATTAAATGCACTTTACTACTACTTTTAGAAGTGAATGGAATATTTCACTTTTGTTAATGAATTAGTAAGAAGGGTCAAGGAGTATGCAAAAAATTCAGCAGAGACAGCTATATTTCTTTAGAGAGGTTATTTTAGACATTCTTGAAGTATTCAAATTTTAATTTACAAACCTAACAGTCATATTATATGGGTTGTGACTGAATATGGTAAGTAGACAAGCCTACCTACTTGGTTAACAAACTGCAAAACAAATAAAAACAAATATCTCTTCTTGAATCCAGCATTTTTGAAGGGTTTCTTGATTTTTTTGTGTTGTCTAGGAGTCGTGTTCTAGATATTACTGCATTGGTCATGCATCTCTTAGCCCTTATGCAGCTGTACAGTTTTATCTGGGTGTTCTTAGTGGACAAGCATAGTCAAGATATTATAAGAAATAAGTCAATAAATAGCTGATATTATTTATAGGATTGTGAGAGTCCTACGAAGAGACAAATCTACTAAGCAGTGTATCATATTTAGTCAGAAATTGAATACATTCAGAAAATTTAAGGCAACAGCATCATATGATTTTTTTTTTTTTTTTTAGAATATGCAAGTATGAGAATGGATTTTTCATTGTCAGCCATGGTCCCTACAGTTTTAATATGTACATGGTAAAGTGCAACTCAGCAAGCCAATGCCTCGGTATACAAAGAATTACGCTGCAAGAACCTGCCAAAAATGAGTTGAAGACTGAGTCAACAGTTTTAAATATGACCATGTGGATGGTGACACCTGAGGCTGTTACTGTCTAACCTTGAGATTTATTTATTTCTTATTAAAGAACAGCTGGTAGATCTTATTAGTCAGTTCAGACACATAATATATACATCCATGTTTAAACTCTCTAGCTCTACCACCATTGGGGTACGGTGTAATTAGGAATGCCTTTCAGCCAAGGTGATCTGCTATGAAAAATGGCTAGAGAAGAATATATGGGAGGCATTAAAAAATAGCCTGTTCCAGTTCTGAACTGTCTGACATATTTATCAGATGTATAGCCATGTATGGACATAAAACCAATATAAATATCTGATTTAATCCAGAATAACATAAAACAAAAAAGACCAAACAAATTACTCAATGCCACCTGTTTATTCCACCATACTGTCTGTTACCTTGGTCATTCACCTTACAGGATCTAATCAGTTTAAGGCACATTGCTGGCAATGATGAAACTATTGGTAGGCTATTTACTGGACATATAACCTTTTTTTATAAAAGGAGTAATAACTTAAAAGACATTTTGAATCGTGTGTGTAATCTACCATATGCTTTAAGTGAATGTAAAGAGATGTTTCCATGTGGCAATTGTAGGGTATTCCCAAAAGTGAAGAATCTTACTGACACAAGTAAGGAAAATATACATCACTAATAGTGCTTTTAATTGTAATTCAAAAGGGGGCTGTATATATCATACGGTCTAATTGCTCAATTCCTGTGTGGTATGTAGGTCAAACAAAATGTAAGGTGAAGATCTGCATATTAGAACACTTGGGGGATCTAAGAAATCAAAACACTAAGTCCAGTAGCAGAACATCTTATGAAACAGCATGGGGATCAGATGCAAGTTTTTTTTGTGTGTGTGTTAGCACAACCTTATCTTCCTAGGTTAGGTGATAATTAAATAAATTAATTGAATTAGAAATTAAATTAATAATAAATTAGAAAACACTGTCCCCTAGAGGATTAAATCAAGAAATAAATGTTTGTTTTTAGACAGTGTATTTGATAATTGTTATGCAAAGACATTTTTAATACTAAAAATTATATAAATATGTAGTTTGTTAAATTTTGTTTGCTGTTAGTACAAGCAGTATAGCACAAGATGTTTGGTTATTACATATATGCAAGGAGTGGAATGTGCCCTTGTAAAAATGACTATGTACCGGGTTTTGTAACTTTGTTTAAAAGTTACACTTTCCAGTAATTTTATTGGGTGACTGGGATCATATGACTTGTAGAGCCGGTATTTAAACCATTTTCATAGTATTTTGTCACATCTGAAGAAGTCTTTATATTTTAAAGATGAAAAGCGCTTTATGTGGATCGTGTTTTGGATTTTACAATAAATTACTTGAAAGAACTACTCGACTTCAAGTTATTGGGTCCTGCTTCTGTTCGGCATTGGGATTTGTGTTATATTCAACAGTTTTGCTTGTTTCGACTTGTTTCATATTTGTAGGTCTACTAGTTCCCATGGTGAACACTAGTGAGGATAGTACGTGTAGCAGCCCACTACTGTTATCCCAGACACCTCAACAAATGGGTGAGCTAACGGCACTTTTGCAACTGCTCACCCAAAAACTCGAAAATGTGTCTGCCAGACTCGATTTGCTTGATCAGCAATGGCAAGAGATTCCAGGAAGTCAAGAAAAAAAAAAAGTAAAAGGACCGGGTGCCCGTTTAAACAGTACACCACATTCTAACAATCCAGCTGGTAACAACTCAACTGGTAATTTTTCTACGGGCCAGGTTGAATGTAATATATATATATAAAAGTACGAAGAACCAAAACTAAGAACCTAAAAAGTACTGCAACGAAATAACCAAACAAATCCACAGACAAAAGGAAAGACTGAGTAACAATGATTGGCGTAGACTTTATTTACACAAAAAAATGATAAAATAAAATCGAGCACTTTCGCCTGGTTAAATACCAGGCTTTTTCGAGATAAAAAGTTCCCCAAAGTAGAAGCTTAAATATCTTACTACTAAAATCATGTGACTTGTAAATTATTAAGTTAAGCATGCAATAATTTTTTAAAGCACTAACAACAGCTTACAAATTAACAACTGGAAAAGTATCAGGTAATCCCTAGTACACAAAGTATAAAATACAAAATGCAGTTGTGCTAAAAATTAGCCTAAAAATACAGTGTAAAAATTGTTTCCTAAAAATTTTTTATGTTTCTAAAAACTCATGAAAAATCACAACTTAGCTTTTCTTAATTTGAGCACGCTTACAATGCTGATGCTCTCATTAAGACCAGGAGGTCTAGTGGCATTTAATTTAAGTTGCCACAACAGCTCTTTGTATTCAAGACGAGCTTCCCAGTCACCTCCTCTGTTGTCCTGTGTAACCTGTTCAAGGACCATAAATTTAAGCTGCATATTGGGACAAGAACCAAGATGCTTAACGAAGGCATTTGTGTCTTTCTTTTTAGAAATGTCATATAGGTGTTCATATATTCTCCTTCTAAGGGTTCTCTCAGTTTTACCTATATAAAAACTGCAACATTGGGTACACAGCCCTAAATATACAACACCCTTTGCCCCACTGTTGTAATAACAATCAGCTTTAAATTTAAACTTCCTAGAGGGGATGTAAAGGGAGCTGTCATTGATAATAAACGAACACTGTTTGCATGCCCCACATTTGTGGGTGCCAATTTTAAGGCATCTACATTTATATAAAAATACACTTATGTTTTTTACTATGTATTGTATATGAGCCATTGTATATCAGTAGACCCATGAATTACTAGCATTCACTACAGTTGTGTGTATACATACGAATGTGTAGATATATGTACACACCAATATGGTAAGTAGTTTCTATTATAAAAACACAGGGTTGTATGTCACAATATATATATTTTACATTTTTAACAGATACAAATTAAGAGATGCTTTAGATACAGAGACCCTGTGCATCTAAAGAAAAATATAATGTATAGAAACTTACTCATATTTATTTCAAGTTTATAATTTTACAATTTTATATTTAAATTCCATATTTTGTGCCAAGTTGTTGTTAGTACAAGCAGTACACCACAAGATATATGGTTATTACATATATGCAAGGAGTTGTATGTGCCCTTGTAAAAATTACTATGTACCGGGTTTTGTAACTTTGTTTAAAAGTTACACCTCCCAGTAATTTTATTGGGTAACTGGGATCATATGACTTGCAGAGCCAGTATTTAAACCATCCTCATAGTATTTTGTCACATCTGAAGAAGTCTTTATATTTTGAAGATGAAAAGTGCTTTATGTGGATCGTGTTTTGGATTTTGCAATAAATTGCTTGAAACAACTACTCGACTTCAAGTTACTGGGTCCTGCTTCTTTTTGGTATTGGAATTTGTGTTATATTCAACAGTTTTGCTTGTTTTGACTTGTTTCTTAATTGAATAACTATTTGACGTCTTCTTAAATGAATTGACTGGGGTTTGCACCTGTATAAAAGAAATGCATGTGGACTGTGGTTCAGATCCCATGAAGGAGACAGGGTGAGGTACCAGCAACAGATGGCGTTCAGCAGTTTGTTTGGTCTTTTTTTTAAATCCAGAATTGTCAGAAAGCAAAATGCCTTGTCAATGCATGTCAAGTGAGACATGGCAGCAGTCAACCCTATTTGCTATATTTCTCATGTTAGTAAATATGTATGCAAAGTGTACAACAGAGGTCCAGAATGGGTTAGTGAAAGATCAGAGAGGAGCAAGAGGAGGATGGACAAGGGTCAAGCTGCATACATGTGTTTTTTTAACACAAAAGGTCACAATATTTGGGAATGACTTGCCATTGCTTTGTCTAGTATGAATATGATGACATGGATAACAAAACAGCTATGACTAGATACATTTTTTTTTTAAAGAGGAGAATAGTATAATTATACAAAGTTCACATCAGATGTATGCCTCTGAGCAAAATGATTATAGCATGCTAGATTTTCTCCAGTGAGGAATGGTAGAGCTGAGCAACAAATTAAATGAGGGATTAACAGTTCAAAGAATGTAGAATTTTGGGTAAAGGAGCTACTTAACATAATTGCAACAAGGTCATTACTTTTAGCCCCATTTAGGATAATGCAAAGTGGTAATGACAGAAGCTGATATGTGAAGAATGAATAATCAGATGGAAGGGATGTGATATGGATGTAACTGGAAGGAATGAGGAAAAAAGATGAACACTGGAAGTAAGCAGTCCTGGCTGAGAGTAGAAATAATGTAAGAACACTGTATTATGGAGTTGTTCTCACCTGCATACTTAGCTGAACCACTGTGTATACATATAATGTGATGAGAATGGATGAAAAGAGGTGTTATGGAACACATAATACAAAAGAATCAAATTGTTATAAAAGTAGCATTTTTGGGAGATTCAGAGCACCTTAACACCTCGTTCATTAATATCAATATGTGTATTTTATACAGTTGTCACTGACTCTTGAACAAATTCTTCATAAAACAAATACTGCTTGTGTGTTATCACGCTCATGAGTGAAAGAGTATATGTTAGCTGTGTGACAAGATACAGATTCAGTTCAGATCATATCAAAGATAACAGTAGTTCCCATATGAATACCAATGGGCTTGTATCAGTGGCAACTTCCTTTTAAGCATATGCCTCAACCTTTCAGTGCAAGAAATCTGAACAAAGCCTAAACTAATGGGTGCAAAACCCACAGATAGGGACAGATTTTACATATTGGTCTTATAAACCTAGAAAAATGCTAGAAGAACAGGATTTGTGTTGTCATGCATTTTCTGAATAATATGAAATCCAAAACTCAAATGTATGTCATTATTTAGTGACTTTGACCCTCAGCGTTTTGCCAGAAATCCAGAAACTTTATGAGGTACAGACCAAAAACTTGAGGCAAAAATCTGGACATTCTGAGAAAATCCGGACAGTTGAGAGTTATGTTTTTAAGGCTAATTAACATAATGTGTTGAAATGCCAGAGGCTGGCAGCAGTATTATAAAACTGGATAGCAGAACAGAGAAAGAAACAGAGAGACAGAGACAGAGAGGTATGGTAGACTGAAACTAATGTCACTCATATGAGGAATGCGTATGCACAGTGGAGAAGCATGTAACTGTATTTGTCTATGCACATACAACATGGCTTCTTGAATAACAGGTGAGACTGTCCCAGGCAGTAGGTAGATAGTTGGGTGTCTAAGGCAATAAAACAAATTAAGTAAAACTTTTATAAATAAGTCTCACTGAATCTTACCATCATTTAACTTTGCCTAACCCTGTGATGCAGAAAGCCTTGAATATGTTCCAGATGATCCAAGTTACATTAGCAAATCAAATCACTGTAAAGACAAAGTGGGGGAGATGGGATTGAGTCCTCAAAGCTGGCTTACCCATCCCAGCTATGGAGGCAGCTAGATGTCACTGCACTGCACTGCTGACATCAGCCAGTAGTGTGTGGTACTGCAAACACAGTTGAGAACTGGGCCATAGTAGCTATTTGCTGAACATAAGCTAGGATGTCTGTGGTGTGGCTGCATATCTCCCTATTAAATAATAGCCTAGATATAGCCATATGCCACTACAAGAAATGATTAGTCTGATTAGGGCTGTCCTTGCCACAATACCCACCTCTAAGATAAACAATTGAACCAATAAGGCTGTCATCCTAGCCATAGAATGAATGGGATGTAGGGTTCTAGCTCTTGCTGGTGAGGGAATGGATTGGGGTCTTGCTCATCATAGAAGGAGCAAATGGGCCAACTAGGGCTACAAATGAAAGCTGTAAATATGTATGTGTAAGGTAAATAAATATATACATGTATACTTATTTCATTAAAATTTATCTAAGTCTTGGATGAAATTGATGTTTGCTGAAGAAGTCAAAAATATGGATTAGGGGTATGTGTCTGTGGAGGGGTTCAGAATGTTTAAAAGTACACTTATGCAATTAATTTTTATTAAAGAAAGATGAAGTGAAAGGGGAAAAAAGGTTCATGGCCAAACTAAAACAAATACCCTAAGGTTTTGTTTGAGCAATGAGCATGTAAAACGATTAATAGAATTTCTACTGAGCTATGAAAACTGACTTCCAAATATTGTTTTGCTGACTAAAACAAACAGGATATTTTATTGTCTATGGTGCAAAACTACAGTCAGAAATTAATCTTATTAGAATTAATTGCTATAGGATAGCTGGTTATCTACTTAGCCACACTGTTTTACGATGAGCATGCAGAGATCTATGGTCAAGAGTAGGAATGGAGATTTAAAGTGATTAATCAGTGTACTGTACATCCACCTAATGAACTGTGGGAATTTGCATTTTGTGCAGTTCAGTGACAGCCTCATCATACTCACTCAAGGAAGAGTATGGTCTAGGCTTCCTAAAATACATACAAAACATTCAGGATGTCCTTCATCTTTCTCCTGAATGCGACCTCCAGATTTTCAGAGGGATAATGAAGGTTAATAAAATTACTAGGTGTCTTTGCAGGGTAAAATATTTTTTTGACCTTTTCATGTGAAACAGAGCACCTCCATTATACTGTTCAAGAGGAACCTGGACGAGTGGATGGGGGCGCTGTAAATTCTTATCTGGGATAGTGCCCCAACCTTCCTGGATATGGACCGTCATTACTAAATGCAGTCTTGGGTACTGACTAGCACTTCATTGTGATGAAACGGCTAGGCTTGAAATGACTTCTGGGTCGATAGCCTAGTAATCTCTTATGATGCTAAGATCCTATGATCCTATGACCTTTGAATTCAGGATCTCACAGTCTTGATCATAAAGACATACAGTTTGTATCACACAAAACAGAATGTGGACCATTTAGGCTATTAAGAACAATTGTTTTTTTTTTTTCTGGTATTAGTGGAAGACTATATCAGATGCTCCCAAGCTTTGCATTCTAATATTTAACATGAAAATTGTCATCTAACTACTCAATGTACTGGTGTGCACTAAAGTAATTTATTATTTCTTTCAAAATATACAAGTAAGCACAATCCAGAAATTCCAGTAAGTTTGGGGATTGTGTATTTTACAGCTATTCAGCTTTGAAGATGTATTAACACACAAAGAAATATACAAAGAAAAACAAATATATATATATATATATATATATATATATATACACTGAAGAATGAAAGTTAAATTTCAAGTCCTACACTCAAATGGTAAAATTGCATTTTAGAATCATCTGGATCACTTTGGCGTGTCAGCTGATCTTTTTTCTGACCAAAGTAGCATTTTTATAACATAATAGCTGAGCAGTTAGAATTCCTGTTGCACAATACAAAGGCTGTCGTTTTATCTTTAGAATCACTTGCATGCTGTCCCTGTGCATGTCTGGGCTTTCTCCTTGTTCATACTCCAGTTTCCTCACAAAGGCATGAAGTGTGGTTTACTGCAGAATATCTGTTTTATCTATTTGCACCAATTTATGGAACCTACCTAATATAACTTATGCAGACACACACACACATACATACATGTATGCTTACTATCATAGTATTGAAGCCCACAGTCTTTAAATCCATAATCCTGAGACTGGAGCCCCCCTTGCAGGACCCATATTAGCACTTGTTCCTAGGTTCTGAATTACTTTAATCATGGAGAAGTTCACAGCAGGTGATTGTTTCACCTATGGTGGCTTTTTCAATGCAGAACAAGAAGTAAACAGCAAAAGTAAAGAAACTTACATTTTGAAAAACACACCAAACAGCCAGTAAGTAGCAGCAATTCTCCTTTATCTTCTCAAGACCTGGTACCTCGGCATCTCGCCTTCAATGGGTCACTTACATTTTAGCTGTTGATAAATTTAAAAGGAAATCTAAAATGACTTTTCCAAAGTGACCTTAAGTGTACTTATAAACTATTTAAACTGAGCAGCCTAATCCTGTAACTAAAAATGCACAGGTGCCTGTGAATGCCCATAAGTTTTCTTCAAATTAAATAGTATGTTTAAAATGGGGGAAGCTGCATCACATTGCTAAAATTGTTTAATTAATAATACATTACATAACAAGAATCTGATTCATATGCATGCTGATGACAAAGGAAGTGCTGTGCATTTAAACAAAATGTGACTTTCAGTGAACATGCTAATAATATGTTAATGGCTATGGAATGTCATAAAATAAATGCTAGAATAGTAGAATCAGGATATGTTAGTGAGAGCAGTGTCAGTTGAGCAACAGGTAGCAAATGTGCCTTTGGTGTAGAAGGTTGTGGGGTACAGTCCTATACCAAGCAAATCAATTTGTTCAGTGTTATATAAGGGCATGCTCCTCTCCTGAGTGTTCCTCAGATAAAATGTTAAACCAAGGCCTCATCTGCTTGAGCTCTTGGTAGCTCAGATGGATATAAAAGATCTTATGGCATTTATGCAGGAGTCCATTATGTTTACATTATTTATAGTATTTACAATATTGACAATGTAGCATACATTTCCTTACTCGTATAATCTACAAATTTCAATGACATACTGTATTTAAGTTTTTGACCCCCTCTTCCAGCTTCTAAAGCCAAATCTTTTTCTGCCAAGTCCCATTTTCCATTAAACATAATTTATTTTACTCTTTGATTCCAAATAGTCCATATAACAAAAAAATTATGTATTTTATATATATATAATTCTTAATTTTGTTTCTATAGAAAACATAGTTGATCATATTGATATTAAGTTCTTCACACAATTTATATTAAAATACTTCATACGGCACACGTTTTTCCATAATTGTACTACACACTTACATTTCAAAAATACATGTTCAGCTGTTTCATACTCTTTACAATAATTACAAATTCTGTCTTTCTTTCTTTTATATGGAATATTTGCTTTTGCTGGTAATTTTCTTGTAGATGGCCTCCATAAAAATCATTATATTCAACCATGTTTAAGTCTTTTTTTTTTCCTTTTTATAGACTTAATTTATTCTACATGCAAATCTTCCCATGAATATATACAACAATATTTACAAATAATATTTTTTATACGATGTTCTTTTCTTGTCAACTTCATCTATTTATATTTTCCAAAGTAATATGCTTTCAAGGTAAGAATATACTTCAGTATTAATGCTGTGTTTTATCCTTTTAAAATTAAAAAGTATCTTCCATGCCTTATTATATTTGTAACTTATACAAATTTAACAGAGCTGCATAAACCATTAGGTTTATTTAATTCTGGACCTCCTTTATCATTTTTTCTGCCTGTCCTTCCTTTCTATTTATCTTCCTGCAGCGGTCCATGGAATGCTATGCCTCCTATGGCATAAAGACCTTCTGCCCAGTAAAGTCACCAACTCTTGTCATTCTATTTGAAATCAGCAACACAGATTCTTACCCAAAGCAAGTCCTTAAACCTATCTGTTCTCACAGGTGAACTACACCAGAAAATGCTTAACATAAAGACCCTCTTCCCAGTATGCTCACCAACTCTTGCCCTTCTATTTGAAATCAGCAGTGCAGATGCATACCAAATGCAAATCCTTAAATCAGCTCTTCTTGCAGGTGAACTATACCACAAATGATTTGTATGTTTCCTATTTTAAATAGTTAAACTTAAATGTTCCTATTCAGTAGTGGAATACTACAGTACCTTACTTCCTGTGATAATCAGTAGTTGAACTAGCATATAGCGTGTTTGTTAGGGACAGCATAGATGAGTTTCCTCAGACATGGCTTTTCCTTATCTATCTCTATGCCCATGTAACCTTGTATTGCATGACTTTAAACCCAATGCTATTAAATCACTTAGCCTCCCATGCATGTTATTTCATTTTTCTCTCATCTATGTCTACTACTAAATTTCTTTGCACATTAGGTAACCACACATTTTAATACATTGTACTCATTTGTTGGAATAGTTTTACAAAAGTAGCCCCTATTTGCCACAATATGACTTTATCTTTACATCCTCTGATCTTATGCTTCACACAAAACTTGTAGAATATCACATTAACCCAGCCTTTTGTATAATATCACCCCACCACCTCTGACAGATTTTCTCCATACACACATACTATGTGGAGTACCTTACTAATAGTGTTTCTTCTCCACTTGCAGCTTTCACAAGCCAGGTGCAGACCGCTCAGTTTGCCCTCACCATACTCAGGCTCAGTCCACTCCCCTAACCTAACCCCATTCCCACACACCTCCACTACACCTAAACTTAAATCAAATAACTTTACCCACTACTCCTAGACATACCAATCTCAATCTAGTCAACTGTCACCCTGCCAAGCCTCTCTTATTCTACTTCCCTTTATTCATATACTGCCTTCTCTCATTCTCTTACTCTCTTGACACTACCCACAGTCTAGCAGTAACTTAATATTTATTGTCACACATCCCATATCCAAAACTAAACCTCCCCATTCGACAAACACACCCAGTACTTAAACTCTTCCCAGTCCTATTTGTACATCTCTTATTAGTCATCCTCTCCTTCCTAGACTCCCCTACCTAGTCGTATATCTCAGTCACATTCTATATCACCTCACAATTTTTAATCATGTTCCCCTTACTTCTTCTATTATATTCCACTGTACTTTAACCTCCATTTCTCTCCAACTCTAAGCCAAATTTCTCACTAGAATCACTTCATATCACTTTTCCCTTAATGTCTCTCACTAGTATGAATATATTGCTTCTTTCTCATTTCACAGTTTTTCTTTTTACTATTAAATCTCACAGCACTCAGCTGTGTCTCCTTTTCCTCTAAACCTACATCTGTCACATCCTTCCTATTGTACCCACCAAGGGGCTACCCAGATATATCTCCCAGCCTCCTTCAAATAAATCCACTGCTTTTCCCCAATATTTCTAGAAACTATAAACAGCCTCACACCCCCTCAAGTAAAAATAATCAAAACTAACCATGCCCCATGGCTAAATAAACCAACAAAAGATTTAATGCTGAGTAGGGAAAAAAAACTTAAATAATGGCTAAAGGGACAAAACCTGGAAACAATGACTAAAAAATAAAAAAAAACCTCCAGACCTGTTGAAATTCAAACAGCTTCATAATCAGGTAAAAAGACAAGTAATCAAAGACAAAAAAAGAGTATTATCTAAAACTTCCTAAACCCAAGTAGTAAAAGCAGTCTATGCCCATATCCTGATAAAACTCCACCAAACATAGCCAGTCTCTTTAACTCTCACTGTATTAATACTATATCAAACATCACTGCCAACTTCCAACAACCTCACTGTGTCACACTCTCAAATATTTCTAATTATAATGGACCAAGACTAACCCCTCCCCCACCCTCCTTCCTCAACATCCACCCTCAGTTCTTGTGAAGCAACAACCCATTCTCCACCCACAGTCATGATTAAACCCATCCTTTCTATTACAATAAAAAGACTACTTCTGAAACTCAAACCTAGCTTCAATACAGCGGATAACCTACCCACAGAATATCTAAAAATAGCAGCCAAAGCCATTGCCTACCCTACCAGTATACTCATCAACAGATGCATCCTTGAATCCTATGTCCCAAATATTTGGAAAAATGCATTTATTGTACCCCATCACAAAGTCAGAAACTCTACTGATATCTCCAACTCCAGTCCTATAGCCATTTTTTCTCCCATCTCTAAGTTCCTCGAAAATGTATACATATGAAACTTCTAAACTTAATCCTTAATAGCCAAATTCTGTCTCCTACACAACATCATTTTAGACCAGGTCATAGTACTATAACTGCCTAGATATCATTCATGGATGCAGTCAACAGGCAAAATTCCCTTTATTCATATACTGCCTTCTCTAATTCTCTCCCACCACTCCTACTCTCTTGACACTACCCACAGTCTAGCAGTAACTTAATATTTATTGTCACACATCCCATATCCAAAACTAAACCTCCCCATTCGACAAACACACCCATTACTTAAACTCTTCCCAGTCCTATTTGTGCATCTCTTATTAGTCATCCTCTCCTTCCTAGACTCCCCTACCTAGTCGTATATCTCAGTCACATTCTACATCACCTCACAATTTTTAATCACGTTCCCCTTACTTCTTTTATTATATTCCACTGTACTTTAACCTCCATTTCTCTCTAACTCTAAGCCACATTTCTCACTAGAATCACTTCATATCACTTTTCCCTTAATGTCTCTCACTAGTATGAATATATTGCTTCTTTCTCATTTCACAGTTTTTTCTTTTAACTATTAAATCTCACAGCACTCAGCTGTGTCTCCTTTTCCTCTAAACCTACATCTGTCACATCCTTCATATTGTACCCACCAAGGGGCTACCCAGCCTCCCAGCCTCTTTCAAATAAATGCACTGCTTTTCCCCAAATTTAAATTTTTTTCTGTTAAAACATACTATCCTCTACCATCAAAAGAGCGTTAGCAGATCAAAAAGAAACCAACTACCATCTTTTTACTCTTTCAGATTTTGAAGCATACCCCTATGCAGTCATATCCACCCTAATTTAGAACCTACTTCCATTAACCTAGCTTCTCTATCTAACACCTATAATTGCAGTAAATCCTTAAATATTATTACACTAAGCTTCCAAAGTATTTGTAACAAAATTACTGACTTTCATGCCAGGATAGCTCACAATCAATCAGACATCATTGTTGCTACTGAGACCTGGATTAAACCTATTGTAAAAGACTCTGAACCCCCCCTCAGGCTTCAACACCATAAGGTCAGATAGGCTTCACAAGAAAGGACGAGGTATTGCACTTCTTTTCTCTAACACCTACAACATAGCCCGGTACTCAGATATTATTCCACAGTTCTGTAACACTGAAAGTCTCGCTTCTTTCTTAAAAATACATAAAATATAAAAGATTATATATCATAGATCTATGTATACCCCCTGGCAATAGCATACCTAATCTGGAAGAGATCACCTGGACCTCTAATACAATTAGAAATGAAACCATCATTTTGGGAGAGGTCAGTAGTAATTAGCTAAACTTCTGCTTTAAATTCTCATCCTCAAAAATTAACCTATTTAAATTCACTCAACTATATCAACACTCCATCTAGATTCAGTAGGAGTAATAATGATGGTTCCATCTGAGATTGGATACTAGTTATTGAATTAAGTAAAATCTCCACAGCCGGTACTCTCCCTAATGCACTTAGAGATCACCTCCTTGCCTTTGTTCATAGAGCAGCTCCCTCCTTTCAAAAGGAACATCATTATAAACAAGTATGAAATCTGACCAACTTCAAACCACAGAGATTCATCAATCTACTAAAAAATATGAACTGGAACATCCTAAAAATTCTATCTCTAGATGATGCAATGAATTACTTTAATGCAATATTTCTAGAAACTATAAACAGCCTCACACCCCCTCAAGAAAAAAAATAATCAAAACTAACCATGCCCCATGGCTAAATAAACCAACAAAAGATTTAATGCTGAGTAGGGAAAAAAAACTAAAATAATGGCTAAAGGGACAAAACCTGGAAACAATGGCTAAAAAATAAAAAAAACCTCCAGACCTGTTGAAATTCAAACAGCTTCATAATCAGGTAAAAAGACAAGTAATCAAAGACAAAAAAACAGTATTATCTAAAACTTCCTAAACCCAAGTAGTAAAAGCAGTCTATGCCCATATCCTGATAAAACTCCACCACACATAGCCAGTCTCTTTAACTCTCACTATATTAATACTATATCAAACATCACTGCCAACTTCCAACAACCTCACTGTGTCACAGTCTCAAATATTTCTAATTATAATGGACCAAGAATAACCCCTCCCCCACCCTCCTTCCTCAACATCCACCCTCAGTTCTTGTGAAGCAACAACCCATTCTCCACCCACAGTCATGATTAAACCCATCCTTTCTATTACAATAAAAAGACTACTTCTGAAACTCAAACCTAGCTTCAATACAGCGGATAACCTACCCACAGAATATCTAAAAATAGCAGCCAAAGCCATTGCCTACCCTACCAGTATACTCATCAACAGATGCATCCTTGAATCCTATGTCCCAAATATTTGGAAAAATGCATTTATTGTACCCCAGCGCAAAGTCAGCAACTCTACTGATATCTCCAACTCCAGTCCTCTAGCCATTTTTTCTCCCATCTCTACGTTCCTCGAAAATGTATACATATGCAACTTCTAAACTTAATCCTTAATAGCCAAATTCTGTCTCCTACACAACATCATTTTAGACCAGGTCATAGTACTATAACTGCCTTGATATCATTCATGGATGCAGTCAACAGGCAAAATTCCCTTTATTCATATACTGCCTCCTCTAATTCTCTCCCACCACTCCTACTCTCTTGACACTACCCACAGTCTAGCAGTAACTTAATATTTATTGTCACACATCCCATATCCAAAACTAAACCTCCCCATTCGACAAACACACCCAGTACTTAAACTCTTCCCAGTCCTATTTGTCCATCTCTTATTAGTCATCCTCTCCTTCCTAGACTCCCCTACCTAGTCGTATATCTCAGTCACATTCTACATCACCTCACAATTTTTAATCATGTTCCCCTTACTTCTTCTATTATATTCCACTCTACGTTAACCTCCATTTCTCTCTAACTCTAAGCCAAATTTCTCACTAGAATCACTTCATATCACTTTTCCCTTAATGTCTCTCACTAGTATGAATATATTGCTTCTTTCTCATTTCTCAGTTTTTCTTTTTACTATTGAATCTCACAGCATTCAGCTGTGTCTCCTTTTCCTCTAAACCTACATCTGTCACATCCTTCATATTGTACCCACCAAGGGGCTACCCAGCCTCCCAGCCTCTTTCAAATAAATCCACTGCTTTTCCCCAAATTTAAATTTTTTTCTGTTAAAACATACTATCGTCTACCATCAGAAGAGCATTAGCAGATCAAAAAGAAACCAACTACCATCTTTTTACTCTTTCAGATTTTGAAGCATACCCCTATGCAGTCATATCCACCCTAATTCAGAACCTACTTCCATTAACCTAGCTTCTCTATCTAACACCTATAATTGCTGTAAATCCTTAAATATTATTACACTAAGCTTCCAAAGTATTTGTAACAAAATTACTGACTTTCATGCCAGGATAGCTCACAATCAATCTGACATCATTGTTGCTACTGAGACCTGGATTAAACCTATTGTAAAAGACTCTGAACCCCCCCTCAGGCTTCAACACCATAAGGTCAGATAGACTTCACAAGAAAGGACGTGGTATTGCACTTCTTTTCTCTAACACCTACAACATAGCCGGTACTCAGATATTATTCCACAGTTCTGTAACACTGAAAGTCTCGCTTCTTTCTTAAAAATACATAAAATATAAAAGATTATATATCATACATCTATGTATACCCCCTGGCAATAGCGTACCTAATCTGGAAGAGATCACCTGGACCTCTAATACAATTAGAAATGAAACCATCATTTTGGGAGAGGTCAGTAGTAATTAGCTAAACTTCGGCTTTAAATTCTCATCCTCAAAAATTAACCTATTTAAATTCACTCAACTTATCAACACTCCATCTAGATTCAGTAGGAGTAATAATGATAGTTCCATCCGAGATTGGATACTAGTTATTGATTCAAGTAAAATCTCCACAGCCGGTACTCTCCCTAATGCACTTAGTGATCACCTCCTTGCCTTTGTTCATAGAGCAGCTCCCTCCTTTCAAAAGGAACATCATTATAAACAAGTATGAAATCTGACCAACTTCAAACCACAGAGATTCATCAATCTACTAAAAAATATGAACTGGAACATCCTAAAAATTCTATCTCTAGATGATGCAGTGAATTACTTTAATGCAATATTTCTAGAAACTATAAACAGCCTCACACCCCCTCAAGTAAAAATAATCAAAACTAGCCATGCCCCATGGCTAAATAAACCAACAAAAGATTTAATGCTGAGTAGGGAAAAAAAACTAAAATAATGGCTAAAGGGACAAAACCTGGAAACAATGGCTAAAAAATAAAAAAACCTCCAGACCTGTTGAAATTCAAACAGCTTCATAATCAGGTAAAAAGACAAGTAATCAAAGACAAAAAAAGAGTATTATCTAAAACTTCCTAAACCCAAGTAGTAAAAGCAGTCTATGCCCATATCCTGATAAAACTCCACCACACATAACCAGTCTCTTTAACTCTCACTATATTAATACTATATCAAACATCACTGCCAACTTCCAACAACCTCACTGTGTCACAGTCTCAAATATTTCTAATTATAATGGACCAAGACTAACCCCTCCCCCACCCTCCTTCCTCAACATCCACCCTCAGTTCTTGTGAAGCAACAACCCATTCTCCACCCACAGTCATGATTAAACCCATCCCTTCTATTACAATAAAAATACTACTTCTGAAACTCAAACCTAGCTTCAATACAGCGGATAACCTACCCACAGAATATCTAAAAATAGCAGCCAAAGCCATTGCCTACCCTACCAGTATACTCATCAACAGATGCATCCTTGAATCCTATGTCCCAAATATTTGGAAAAATGCATTTATTGTACCC
Organism: Protopterus annectens; assembly: GCF_019279795.1. Classification (NCBI taxonomy): domain Eukaryota; kingdom Metazoa; phylum Chordata; order Ceratodontiformes; family Protopteridae; genus Protopterus; species Protopterus annectens. Next base: position 207,758,882 of record NC_056736.1, on the reverse strand, counting down.
CATCACAAAGTCAGCAACTCTACTGATATCTCCAACTCCAGTCCTATAGCCATTTTTCCCCCATCTCTAAGTTCCTCGAAAATGTATACATATGCAACTTCTAAACTTAATCCTTAATAGCCAAATTCTGTCTCCTACACAACATCATTTTAGACCAGGTCATAGTACTATAACTGCCTTGATATCATTCATGGATGCAGTCAACAGGCAAAATTCCCTTTATTCATATACTGCTTTCTCTAATTCTCTCCTACCACTCCTACTCTCTTGACACTACCCAAAGTCTAGTAGTAACTTAATATTTATTGTCACACATCCCATATAGGTTCATAGGTTCATAGGTTTATACTAGGCTATCTGCTCTAAGGCATTTATAAGCCTAGCCCAAATTTTTGTGGCTTACGCCACCCCTTATATGAAAAAATACTGTGCCCATTAGTTTGTTGTGTCTCTGTCCAGCAGTGACACAGAGATGATTCCCGGGGTAAACCTACGATCTCCCATCCACAGGTCTAGATTTCTCTTGAACAGTGTCAGCGAGGTGCTCTGCCTCACATGGACCGGGATTTTATTCCACAGCATAGGGAGTCTCTGAGTGATAAATCTATCCCTCCAACACGTCCTATTTATATCCGAGCTAAGGTTTAAGTCGCTTGCTCTAGTGGTTTTGGTGGATTTGGATTTTTTGAGGTGGAGCATGTCCATTAATTCCGGGTTGGACATGGCCTTGTATGTCAGGCACATGTCACCTCTGAGCAGACGGTATGTGACTGAATAGAGCTGGAGTTTCTTCAATCTGGCAGCATATGACAGATTTTGGAGTCCCTTTATCCTTTTGGTGAGGAACTTTTGGGGTCTCTCCAATTGCTGCAGATGTCGGGTGAGATACATCCCGAATGGGGCATTGTACTCGATCATTGGTCTGATAAGTGAAGAGTACAGGGGAACAATGACCTCACTAGATCTGGATGTGAATCCCTTCATGATCAGGTGGGCAATGTGGAAGGTCTTTCTAACCACTTTAGCAATGTGAGTGTCAAAAGAAAGGCCACTGTCAACCTGGGTCCCCAGGTCCCTGATAACCTCTTCTGTGCTTAGTGGATTGCCACCTATATGGTAGCTTGGGGTTACCTTGTTTTTCCCGAAGGGTATGACTATACATTTTTGGCGTTTAACTTCAGGCCATGGCTCTGGCACCAGCTATCTGTTTCCGTGAGTCCCTTCTGAAGGATATCCGTGTCCGGCACTTTCCACTATGGCCCAGTTTGCAGTCGTCAGCAAACTTTGTCAGCCAAAGTCCTCCCATGCCGGCCTCTACTTCTGAGAGGGAGATGCGAAACAATAGGGGCCAAGGACCGAGCCCTGTGGGACACCACTTGTGACCGGCTTGGAGTCTGACACAGCGCCAGCAACTCTAACCCTGTGGGTTCTGTCCTTAAGCCAGTTTGCAACCCATCTTGTGACATATGGGTTTACATTTAAGCTGGTAAGTTTTTCTACAATACCCGAGTGGGGTATTGTGTTGAAAGCCTTTGCAAGGTCAAGGTAGGCTGTATGGACTGCCTTTCCCTCATCAATGGCCTTGGTGACTGTTTCGAAGAAGTCGACCAAGTTCAAAAGGCATGATCTTCCCTTGAGAAAGCCAAACTGGGTCGGGTCCAATGTCTGCAAGTCCCCTATATCTTTGTTTATGAGCTCCATTATGATCCTCTCCATAGCTTTGCAGACTAGACTTGTTAAGCTTATGGGGCGGTAATTACCAGGATCCGTAGAGGCGCCGCCTTTGTGGAGTGGGACCACAGTTGCCGTACGCCACTCCTTGGGCATGTATCCTGTGGTAAGGCTGAGATTAAACAGCTGCCTTATGTGCGGGGTTAATTCCTCATTTAGCTCGTGTAGCACACAGCTGGGGACACCATCCGGTCCCATTGATGCTGTGTTTTTAGCTTTAGAGAGAGCAGCTTTCTCCTGCGCATTTGAGATGTCCGGGAGGCTACACTCGGCTGGGATAGTTATCTCTCCTTTAGGGGAGGGGGTGAAGTTTGCACTGAACCTGTCTGCCAGTATGTTGGCAATGTCTGTGGGTTCAGTGATTTTTGTATCATTTTGGACTAATTCTGAGCATATCTGGGAGTTTCCACCCAGGTTCCTAACATAGCTGAAAAAGGCCTTATGATTGTCCTTTGAATCCATGGCAATTTTTCTCTCAAAATTGGCCTTAGTTGATTTTATGAGTGCTCGTAATTTTTTACTAATAATGATCAGGGGTGACTTCCCTTTTATGGATTTTGTTCTATCATGTAATAGCTTTCTCCTCTTATTGTAAAGTTTGTTAATGGCTGGGGTCCACCAGACTGGACGTTTGCCCTTTGTGGAAAGAGTCTTGGTTTTATTTGGGATTGCCTGATCCATGCAGTCCTGGAGGTGTTCATAGAAGGCATTTGTAAGGGCTTCCGCAGCTTGGGTTGTGGTTTCCTCTGGCTCAGGGGCCTTGAAGGATACCACACCAGTCTTGAGGAGTGTGAAGTTTGCTTTAGAGAAGTTCTTCACTATGGTCTTTTTTGTTTGGGGTGGGGGTGGGATGTGGATTTCCAGTGAGATTAGTTTATGATCAGATCTCACCAATGAGGGATATACTTCCGGTGTGGAGCATTTTGTCCCCATGTTTGTGACAATGAGATCTAGTATATTTTCTCCTCTCATGGGAACAGTGACTAGCTGTTCCATGGCATTTGAATTTATGAACTCCAGGAACCGTTGGGCTAGAAAGTTAGGGCTTGAGTAATGTTCCCAGTCTATATTCGGGTAGTTGAAGTCACCCAATATGATGGTGTTTGGAGATACATTTATACCCTCCAGTGTCTTCAGGAAGGCTGTGTGGGGTTCCTGAGTTTGAGCGGGTGGCCTGTAGCATGCTACAATTTGTAGAGCAGTTTTGCCTATGGTTAGTTGCACCTGAATGGTTTCCGAAGCTTCGTGCATTGCCACCAACCTGGAGGTGTGGGTATCCTTTACGAATATGGATACACCCCCTCCTTTTGTGGTGTGGTCCGGGTTTTGGGGCCGGAACGCATGATATGAGGTAAAACCTAATAGTGCCGGGGTGCTCTCAGGAGCCTTGAACCAGGTTTCAGTTACAGCACAGACATCGATGTTCTCCATACTGAGAAGGGCCTCAAGTGCGTGCATTTTGAGATTTAGACTTCTGGCATTGAGCAGTATTACCCTCAGTTTCTTCCCATTTTTGTTTTCTAGGGTGGTAGGTTTAGAATTTGAGCCTTGCCTAAAAAAGGCACTATGGGGGTGGCAAGAGCCTTAGCCAATATCCGGAATCCCAGGGGTGACAGGTGCAAGCCGTCCCTTGCGAAGCAAAACTAAACCTCCCCATTCGACAAACACATCCAGTACTTAAACTCTTCCCAGTCCTATTTGTTCATCTCTTATTAGTCATCCTCTCCGTCCTAGACTCCTCTACCTAGTCGTATATCTCAGTCACATTCTAGATCACCTCACAATTTTTAATCACATTCCCCTTACTTCTTCTATTATATTCCACTGTACTTTAACCTCCATTTCTTTCTAACTCTAAGCCAAATTTCTCACTAGAATCACTTCATATCACTTTTCCCTTAATGTCTCTCACTAGTATGAATATATTGCTTCTTTCTCATTTCACAGTTTTTCTTTTTACTATTAAATCTCACAGCACTCAGCTGTGTCTCCCTTTCCTCTAAACCTACATCTGTCACATCCTTCATATTGTACCCAGCAAGGGGCTACCCAGATATATCTCCCAGCCTCTTTCAAATAAATCCACTGCTTTTCCCCAAATTTAAATTTTTTTCTGTTAAAACATACTATCCTCTACCATCAGAAGAGCGTTAGCAGATCAAAAAGAAACCAACTACCATCTTTTTACTCTTTCAGATTTTGAAGCATACCCCTATGCAGTCATATCCACCCTAATTCAGAACCTACTTCCATTAACCTAGCTTCTCTATCTAACACCTATAATTGCTGTAAATCCTTAAATATTTTTACACTAAGCTTCTAAAGTATTTGTAACAAAATTAATGACTTTCATGCCTGGATAGCTCACAATCAATCAGACATCATTGTTGCTACTGAGACCTGGATTAAACCTATTGTAAAAGACTCTGAACCCCCCCTCAGGCTTCAACACCATAAGGTCAGATAGGCTTCACAAGAAAGGACGTGGTATTGCACTTCTTTTCTCTAACACCTACAACATAGCCCAGTACTCAGATATTATTCCACAGTTCTGTAACACTGAAAGTCTTGCTTCTTTCTTAAAAATACATAAAATATAAAAGATTATATATCATAGATCTATGTATACCCCCTGCCAATAGCGTACCTAATCTGGAAGAGATCACCTGGACCTCTAATACAATTAGAAATGAAACCATCATTTTGGGTGTGGTCAGTAGTAATTAGCTAAACTTCTGCTTTAAATTCTCATCCTCAAAAATTAACCTATTTAAATTCACTCAACTTATCAACACTCCATCTAGATTCAGTAGAGTAATAATGATGGTTCCATCCGAGATTGGATACTAGTTATTGATTCAAGTAAAATCTCCACAGCCGGTACTCTCCCTAATGCACTTAGTGATCACCTCCTTGCCTTTGTTCATAGAGCAGCTCCCTCCTTTCAAAAGGAACATAATTATAAACAAGTATGAAATATGACCAACTTCAAACCACAGAGATTCATCACTCTACTAAAAAATATGAACTGGGACATCCTAAAAATTCTATCTCTAGATGATGCAGTGAATTACTTTAATGCAATATTTCTAGAAACTATAAACAGCCTCACACCCCCTCAAGTAAAAATAATCAAAACTAATCATGCCCCATGGCTAAGTAAACCAACAAAAGATTTAATGCTGAGTAGGGAAAAAAACTAAAACAATGGCTAAAGGGACAAAACCTGGAAACAATGGCTAAAAAATAAAAAAACCTCCAGACCTGTTGAAATTCAAACAGCTTCATAATCAAGTAAAAAGACAAGTAATCAAAGACAAAAAAAGAGTATTATCTAAAACTTCCTAAACCCAAGTAGTAAAAGCATTCTATGCCCATATCCTGATAAAACTCCACCACACATAACCAGTCTCTTTAACTCTCACTATATTAATACTATATCAAACATCACTGCCAACTTCCAACAATCTCACTGTGTCACAGTCTCAAATATTTCTAATTATAATGGACCAAGACTAATCCCTCCCCCACCCTCCTTCCTCAACATCCACCCTCAGTTCTTGTGAAGCAACAACCCATTCTCCACCCACAGTCATGATTAAACCCATCCCTTCTATTACAATAAAAGGACTACTTCTGAACCTCAAACCTAGCTTCAATACAGCGGATAACCTACCCACAGAATATCTAAAAATAGCAGCCAAAGCCATTGCCTACCCTACCAGTATACTCATCAACAGATGCATCCTTGAATCCTATGTCCCAAATATTTGGAAAAATGCATTTATTGTACCCCATCACAAAGTCAGCAACTCTACTGATATCTCCAACTCCAGTCCTATAGCCATTTTTTCTCCCATCTCTAAGTTCCTCGAAAATGTATACATATGCAACTTCTAAACTTAATCCTTAATATCCAAATTCTGTCTCCTACACAACATCATTTTAGACCAGGTCATAGTACTATAACTGCCTTGATATCATTCATGGATGCAGTCAACAGGCAAAATTCCCTTTATTCATATACTGCCTTCTCTAATTCTCTTCCAAAACTCCTACTCTCTTGACACTACCCACAGTCTAGCAGTAACTTAATATTTATTGTCACACATCCCATATCCAAAACTAAACCTCCCCATTCGACAAACACACCCAGTACTTAAACTCTTCCCAGTCCTATTTGTTCATCTCTTATTAGTCATCCTCTCCTTCCTAGACTCCCCTACCTAGTCGTATATCTCAGTCACATTCTACATCACCTCACAATTTTTAATCACGTTCCCCTTACTTCTTCTATTATATTCCACTGTACTTTAACCTCCATTTCTCTCTAACTCTAAGCCAAATTTCTCACTAGAATCACTTCATATCACTTTTTCCCTTAATGTCTCTCACTAGTATGAATATATTGCTTCTTTCTCATTTCACAGTTTTTCTTTTTACTATTAAATCTCACAGCACTCAGCTGTGTCTCCTTTTCCTCTAAACCTACATCTGTCACATCCTTCGTATTTTACCCACCAAGGGGCTACCCAGATATATCTCCCAGCCTCTTTCAAATAAATCCACTGCTTTTCCCCAAATTTAATTTTTTTTCTGTTAAAACATACTATCCTCTACCATCAGAAGAGCGTTAGCAGATCAAAAAGAAACCAACTACCATCTTTTTACTTTTTCAGATTTTGAAGCATACCCCTATGCAGTCATATCCACCCTAATTCAGAACCTACTTCCATTAACCTAGCTTCTCTATCTAACACTTGTAATTGTTGTAAATCCTTAAATATTATTACACTAAGCTTCCAAAGTATTTGTAACAAAATTACTGACTTTCATGCCTGGATAGCTCACAATCAATCAGACATCATTGTTGCTACTGAGACCTGGATTAAACCTATTGTAAAAGACTCTGAACCCCCCCCTCAGGCTTCAATACCATAAGGTCAGATGGGCTTCACAAGAAAGGACGTGGTATTGCACTTCTTTTCTCTAACACCTACAACATAGCCCAGTACTCAGATATTATTCTACAGTTCTGTAACACTGAAAGTCTCACTTCTTTCTTAAAAATACATAAAATATAAAAGATTATATAACATAGATCTATGTATACCCCCTGGCAATAGCATATCTAATCTGGAGGAGATCACCTGGACCTCTAATACATTTAGAAATGAAACCATCATTTTGGTTGAAGTCAGTAGTAATTAGCTAAACTTCTGCTTAAATTCTCATCCTCAAAAATTAACCTATTTAAATTCACTCAACTTATCAACACTCCATCTAGATTCAGTAGGAGTAATAATGATGGTTCCATCCGAGATTGGATACTAGTTATTGATTCAAGTAAAATCTCCACAGCCGGTACTCTCCCTAATGCACTTAGTGATCACCTCCTTGCCTTTGTTCATAGAGCCGCTCCCTACTTTCAAAAGGAGCATCATTATAAACAAATATGAAATCTGATCAACTTCAAACCACAAAGATTCATCAATCTACTAAGAAATATGAACTGGAGCATCCTAAAAATTCTATCTCTAGATGATGCAGTGAATTACTTTAATGCAATATTTCTAGAAACTATAAGTAGCCTCACACCCCCTCAAGTAAAAATAATCAAAACTAACCATGCCCCATGGCTAAATAAACCAACAAAAGATTTAATGCTGAGTAGGGAAAAAAAACTAAAATAATGGCTAAAGGGACAAAACCTGGAAACAATGGCTAAAAAATAAAAAAACCTCCAGACCTGTTGAAATTCAAACAGCTTCATAATCAGGTAAAAAGACAAGTAATCAAAGACAAAAAAGAGTATTATCTAAAACTTCCTAAACCCAAGTAGTAAAAGCAGTCTATGCCCATATCCTGATAAAACTCCACCACACATAGCCAGTCTCTTTAACTCTCACTATATTAATACTATATCAAACATCACTGCCAACTTCCAACAACCTCACTGTGTCACAGTCTCAAATATTTCTAATTATAATGGACCAAGACTAACCCCTCCCCCACCCTCCTTCCTCAACATCCACCCTCAGTTCTTGTGAAGCAACAACCCATTCTCCACCCACAGTCATGATTAAACCCATCCCTTCTATTACAATAAAAAGACTACTTCTGAAACTCAAACCTAGCTTCAATACAGCTGATAACCTACCCATAGAATATCTAAAAATAGCAGCCAAAGCCATTGCCTACCCTACCAGTATACTCATCAACAGATGCATCCTTGAATCCTATGTCCCAAATATTTGGAAAAATGCATTTATTGTACCCCATCACAAAGTCAGCAACTCTACTGATATCTCCAACTCCAGTCCTATAGCCATTTTTTCTCCCATCTCTAACTTCCTCGAAAATGTATACATATGCAACTTCTAAACTTAATCCTTAATAGCCAAATTCTGTCTCCTACACAACATCATTTTAGACCAGGTCATAGTACTATAACTGCCTTGATATCATACATGGATGCAGTCAACAGGCAAAATTGGCTCTTCCCTATTTCTTGACTTATCAAAAGCTTTTGATACAGTCTCACCCTATACTTCTAAACTACCTCTCAAAAATTGGTCTCCCTCCCGGCCCCTTAACTGGTTCTCAAGTTAACTATTGGACAGACAACAAGCAATTAAATGGCAGAATTCCCTCTCTCCATAACTTCACATATCTATTGGTGTTCCCCAAGGGTTTATATTAGGACCCATCCTATTTAGCATCTTTAATAGTCTCAAATCTTCATTCAGTCAGGGATCTATCATACATTATGCAGATGACTATTATATGTTGTGCTGATTCCATGTCTCCACTATACATTTTCATTATCACTTATTTCTGAGTCTTCCTCTATTTCTTTTTCTTTATTAATTTCTTCAGTATTTTTTTTTCATCTTTGTCTTTAATCTCACCTTCCAAGTTTTGTTCTACACTTGCTTGTTTTTGCTCTTTCTTGTAACTGAGTAACCACTTCCTTTTCAACAATATCATTTTTATGACAATCCATCCATAAATGGCCAGTTTTTTTAAATTTAAAACCTTTCAATAAATATCTCTTGCATTATTTCTCATTTCCCACATATATGGCATCTTTTGTTCTTACAGTTACTTAATAAATGATTCAGCATTCCAATATTTTACAACCCCTTTATTACCTTCAGCATTACTAATGCTCAGAATATGCTTAACATTATTATTGTTCATTTGCAGTATCACATTACAGTCCCAACCCTCTGTCCATAAACCTATTTTATCATAAACCTTAAAAATGTCCAATATCTCCTTATATATTTGCTGTAAATATTATTTTAAAGTGTATTGATCTACTTCACTTCTAAATTGAATATGCATTTTTTCTTGTCTCTCTACCAAATGCTCAAAAATGTTTACTCCATGGATAATAATCTTTCTTTATCACATATTCTTCCAAAAATGTTTCCGTTATATATCCAGTTAGAAAAAAAATAATGTCACTAAAAGTTTCTTTATTAATATGAATAAAAGCTCTTACCTATGATGCCTTTGTACCTAAAGGCATAATAACATCATCCCAAATTTTACACCTGACCACATCTTCATCAATTTTACTTGAAATTCTTACTGTATAACTTTTCTTAGTTTTTGTCACTATGGTAGCCATGTTTTCTTTTTTCTTTCCTGTATTTCCCTTCCCCACCTTAGCCTAGGATTTCTATGATTTCTTCTTTAAAGAACTTGAAACCACTGGTGCAGCTTCTATATATATTCTCTCCATGATTTCACCCCATGAAGTGTCTCTCCCATTCTCTGGTTCACTTACATTAGCCATTTCCCTCAATACGTCATGCTGCAACCCTCTGGGTTGAAGGATTGTAGTAATTCATACATTTTCACTCTCCTCTTCCTGCAAAAATAACTGCTGCTAACATATATCCTACAAAACAAGAAAAGGCTCAAGTGCCTTTTCTCTTTGCACATTCCCTTCAGCTGCACCTGAAATATCTTGAGAAGACTCAACCATCTTCCCCTAACCTCTCTTCATACTATGCGTATCTGCAGGATGCTGAATACATCTCAGTTCTGCAAGGGAAGGCCTGATTGCCTTGTCATTTTCCATAGAAGAAAACAGTACATTAATTGAAGGCTTGACTGCCTTCTCAGTGCCAAAACTGCCACATGCTGGATCCTGCAACTCCATTGTAGTTATTTCCGGCTTCTCTGAGCTGTGATTGCACCTGGAACAGAAGCCAGAAGTACAAGAATGAAATTTGCCCCTTCAGCAACAAACAAGTAGGGTTCTTTATTTTCACAGCTATTTACAGTATGCATACTTACATATGTACAAAGAATTTACATTACATACTATATTCCTTCATTATCGATAAATGTTCACATTCATATAGTGCCCCCATTCTTTTTTCCATAACCACTATATGTTTTCTTTATTATATTTGGTAATATCCACTTTTCATTGAACATAATTTCATTCAGTCTTTCATTCCAAATTGTCCGTATAATGCAAAACATTTTTATCCAAATTACTGACATATTCTTTACTATGTTTGTCAAAAAAAAACATATTCAGTCATATCCATATTTGTTTATAATCTTACAATTCTTTAACTATTATATGTTCTATTATTTTTCCCATAATTTTTAACTCATTTGCATGTTAACATGTTCTGTTACTTCTAGCTCTCTGCATTAAGGAAAATAGGCAGATTCAATAAACCCTACATTGTAGTGCATTGTTTTGCATTCCGTAATACATGGTGTGTAGATCTGCACAACCATGGTAAGCACTGTGGCATGCTAATTGCAGCATTAGCAGCCGAGTTGTATGGATAGAGAAGTTATTCAACAATCTATAAAAAAACTATGTAGACTCAGTTCTGGTTTTCCCTGTGAATTCAAAAACCTGTTGTAATACTGCCATGGAAAGGAGTCTACACAAAAACAATGTTAGGTGCTGCTGTTGCTTTGCTTCATGTGTCTGTGCAACAGGCTGAAGTCTATGCTGTTGCTGCTAACAGACCAAGGCCAAGAAGGAGAATAGTTTTCAGACCCCAGTTAACTTATCACAATCTGCATGAGGTGCAAATTGTAGAGTGCTACAGGATAGATCAAGACACACTACAGGAACTATGTAACCTCTGTCATCCTCACCTCAAACCTATGGCAAACTGAGGGGAAACCATACCAGTGTAGACAAAGGTATATGTAGCACTTAGAATTTAGCTTCTGGAACCTTTCAGCAACCATTATGTTGTGGGTATCACCTGTATCAGCATTCAGGATCCTCCATCAATTCCTGAATGTGATGCTCCAGTATGCCAGTGACCACATATATTTTCCCTATACTCCTGAGGACAAGGCCATAAATATGTGGAGTTCTACCCTGTAGCACACTACCCTGAAGTACTGGGTGCCATAGAGAGTACTTGTATAGAAATTAAGTCACCACCTGGGGAACAGGGAAGGCTCTTAATAAATAGAAAGGACTTCCACTCTATTAACTGTCAACATCTGTGTAATGCCAAGGGAATCATCTTGAAATGTGTGTGCTGGCAACCCAGGCAGTTACCACGACTCACATATCTGGCAAACATCCCACTGTACCAGATGTTCACTAGGGGTGATATCCCACAAGTACATTTACTGGGGGATGCAGGTTATGCACTGGAACTGTGGCTGATGACCCCCACCTGAAATGCACACACACCCACTAGAGAATGCCATAATGAGGCACACGCTCAAACCAGAAATATCATAGCGCATGTGTTTGGGTGCCTAGATACATCTGGGGGAGCCCTGGAGTACAATCCACATACATGCATGGAAATATTTACCATCTGTGTCACGTTACACAACATCATCCTGAGAATGCTTCAGCAGGATCAACAAGGGGAAGTGGCAAATAATCCAAAAGGTATAGAGGAAGATAAAGGGGAATGGGCACACATCCCTCCATGGATGACAACGTTACCACAGCCACATGTAGGTGAGGAGTCAGAGGGGGAACCAGCAGCTGCTGTGGGTGTAGGCAGACATAGACATGCTCAATATGCCCTTGCTTTGCCTAACAAGCAACACATAGCACACTCACTTTCAATACCTAAGGGGCTAAAACCTTCATCCTAAGCACATGCATAAAGTAACATTGATGCCAGGCAATTCTCACAACCTTTATCTATGCATGTAATGGTTATGTACTGATAGCATCAGACAGAGTCAGCCCTGAACTAAAAGTGTTGCAACCACCAGATTTACAAGGTAAATGATGAACCTGGAGTGTATTGTGTAATACGAATGAATGGCATATCCTTGCATGTTGTTACTTGGTAATGTAAGCAAGTAAAAGTTGGTTGATTTGTACAGAAATGACTTTAACGTGTGACAGCAGAGACTTATGTGACTACATGTGTCCTCTGTCAAGTACTAGGCCTCAGGCATCAAAGATTCACACATTCATACCTCTCAAAAGTACCAATGGTTACAGAATGTCCTCAGTTTGGCATCATACTTTTGTACTAGATAATCATTAAAGAAAGAAGTTCGAAAGTAATGAAACACATTTCAGTTTGAGACTTCACAACCCTCAGAAGATTATTAAAAGCATTGTTGCAAAAAAAAAATGTTTGACGCTATCAACTGTCTAACTTTCTAGGACTAAAACATGTCAAAGAACAATTAGCAAAGCAACATCACAAACACAGATATACTAAGTCAGCTATGCTCCCTGAGCATCAGACACAAATGCTATGTATCCCTGAATCCAAATGATAGAAAACAAGGATCTGGCATAGTTATCACTTACACAGGGTGTTGTGTTTGTGTGTGGGGGTGGGCAGGAAGCCTAGGCTGACACAGAAGTGTCAGTGAGTGTATGTGAGTAAGAAAAGAAGCAGGCAGACATTCAGGTAAAGTAACAAATGGTCCATGAGACAAAATGAACTTTAAACTTCATGGCTGAAGCATTTAACTGTTTTGTGTGTGTGTCTGTATGGGTCCTCCAGGTGAAGTTGATCTGTAAGTGTCTGCAGGAACACAACCAAGCTCTGTGCTAGCGCTATGTCTTGGCATATCAGGCAAGGTTGACCTGTGCATGGTAGAGGTGGTAATTCATCATTGTCATATCCAACCATGAGAACTGGCTCTGACAGGAGCTGCATTGGCATGCCCATGCCCACAGTCAGATGTACTGCTGCTACCTGAACATGACTAATGTCTGCTGAACAAGCTCCCCTCATGATGATGGCCAGGACCATGACCCCATGGCTTGCCATGTCTGGGTGTAGACACCTCAACCACTGATGGAGCATTGGAAATGGTGCTACTATGGGACTGTGATCAGGTACAGCCATGTTAGCTAACAGCAGATGATGAGGCTGACCTATGCCCATGAGGATGCCGTCCTCTCAGCAGACTTTCCATCACATACACTGCTTGTTCTAACATGTCATTCATCCAATCCATTGAATTGGCAACAGGGTGAAGGCAGTCATGCATGGCAGCCTGTGCCACATCTACAACCCTAAGCATTTCTCTGGAGGACCTATAGAAACATGCCTTCACCTCCATGCCAGCCCTAAATATATGTTGAGTGGCACAGGAAGACACACCTAGATCAGGTGGAGGATGGACAGCAGGACTTTTCTGAGCACCCCTAACAATCCTCATGTGTGGCACCTCACACACACACAGTTTTGCTACAGAGAGTCAATAGACTGAAGCTGCAGTAACCACACTTCCATGATTGTTTCACCCTTCATCTGTCCTGTTTCTGAGGGCTCACTGGAATGGGTTGATGTAGGACTACTGGCTGTGTCTGGTGGAATTATAAGGGATGGCTGAATGTCATCCTCAGTGTCAGATTCAACCTCTGCAGCAGCTGACTCTGCCTCTGTCCACCATCATTATCAGAGTCTGACAATACTGTGAGATGAGGTGGTTAGAGTCCTACATTTCCATGGTCAGGTTCTACTGTGATAATAAGCAATAACATAGTAAAGAAATTAATAGCTACACTACTATAGCCAAGTGTATGCTAACAAACTAACAGTGGTGCAACTAATACAGACAGTACAGCAATGCCATGACAGTCCTGGCACACACACATCACATATATGGATAAAATAAATATTCCTTTGAACTGCTCATCACTACTGACAAAAAAATATTTGGATTCACATGTGCAGATAATGCTATACTTCCCATTGATGATGGTCCTGGAAGAAATTAAGCAAAAGGTAAGGACACCAAAAAAAGGAACCCAATCTGGTGGTCCCCCGCCATAAACAAAGTCTACAACAGAAGGAGGAAACTGATGCAGAATAAGGTAAAGTCCCAAGACTGGAAAAACTCCCTTATCAGCCATAACAAAGTTGAGATCCCTCATCAAATCCTCTAAAGTTAGCTATGAAAACAGAATTGTAGCAGATACTAAAGACAACCACAATGCCTTTTATAGTTATGTAAAGAATCTCCATGGCAATACCCAGATTTGCTCTGAGCTACTGCACAATGGTACCTCCTATACCGAGCCAACAGATATTGACAATATACTGGTCAACAGATTCAGTACCAACTTCAGCCCCCTAAAAGGACGAATCACAATACCAGTAGATTGCCAGACAACCAGTATTACTGATGCACAGGTTAAAACAGCACTGTCCAAGGTCAAGAATATATCTTCTATGGGACCTGACAATATCCCTGGCTGTGTTCTACATAAACTACTGAGTGAACTGGCACCTCACCTGTGTACCCTGCTCAATATCAGCCTCACCTCAGGCTTTGTCCCTACCAAATGATGCACTGCTACAGTCATCCCTCTCCACAAAGGAGGAGCGACTACAGACCCTGGGAACTATTGTCCCATTAGCTGATGAGTCTGATATGCAAAGCTATGGAATGCATCATTATAGACCTAATAAACAAGGATATAGGGAATTTCCAAACTCTGGATACCACACAGTTTGGTTCTGTGAAGGGTAGATCATGCCTGCTCAACTTGGTTGACTTCTTTGAGTCAGTTAACAGAGCTGTGGATGAAGGCAAGGTGGTTCATACAGCCTATATTGATCTGGCCAAGGCCTTTGATACCATTCCTCACTCAGGAATTATAGAAAAACTCACTAAGCTAGGCATAAAGCCCTATATCACTAGGTGGGTTGCAAACTGTCTGACAGATAGAACCCACAGTGTGAAAGTAGCTGACTCCAAGTCAGACTGACGAATAGTCATGAGTGGAGTCCCACAGGGTTCGGTCATGGGTCCTCTCCTGTTTGGTATCTACTTCTCTGAAGTCCAGGCTAACACAAAGGGACTTTGGAGCTGACAAAGTTCACAGACAATTGCAATTTGGGAGCTATTATTAAATCCCCAAGTGATGTCATCATCCTACAGAATGGCATCCCTGAAACTAATGACTGGTGTCAGAAATGTGGCCTTAAGCTCAATGGCAAAAAATGTGTCATCTTCCCCTTTGGGGAAAACACAGTTCCCATGAATTACCACATCAATGGTAGTCCACTAAAGACAGAAGGTGCTATAAGAGATCTGGGAACACAGGTTGATAGCAACCTCTCTTTTGATCACCACATTGCCACTGTGGTCAGAAAGTCCTTCTAAGTGGCACATCTCATTACTAAGGGTTTTGCATCCAGGAAAAAAGAGGTCATTGTCTCCGTCTACTCTTCCCTCATAGGTTCATAGGTTGGTACTAGGCTATCAGCCCTAGGGCCTATACAAGCCTAGCCATAACAATTCCCTGGCTATTTCTTCCCACACTATTTACTTCCCTGGACTCCTGTCTAGCAGGGTAACTGACGTGATCCCTGGGGTGAATTTCCTTTCTCTCATCCAATCATTAGGCCAGACATTGAGTACAATGCCCCATTTGGCATGTACCTCACTAGACACCTGCAACAACTGGAGAGGCCACAAAAGTACCTCACAAAGAGGATCCTAGGCCTTAAACACTTGTCCTATATGGACAGAATCAAAAAACTCCAACTATTCTCTGTCTCATATTGCCTACTTAGAGTCGATCTCTACTTGACTTACAAAGTCATGTCTGACCCAGCTCTGTTAGGAATGCTACATCTAAAGAAATCCCAATCCCTCTGCACCACACACTCAAGAGACCTCAACCTCATTACCCCAATCAACAGAATGTACTAGAGGGACAGGTTCATAACCCAGAGACTGCCCATGCTATGGAATAGACTTCCCATACATGTGAAGCAGAGCACGTCACTGACCCTCTTCAAGAGAAACCTTAATGAGTGGATGGGAAATAGAAAATTCACCCTGGGGATAACTCCAGTGGCTTTACTCAACAGAGGCACTGGGAACTATGGTTGGGTGGCACGATGCCAGGGTAATCCTATGGCTAGGCTTGTAAAGGCCCCAGGGCCGTTAGCCTAGTACACATCTATGAACCTATGAACCATCATCACGATTAACAGTAACACAGGGGGTTAAAACATTTGCCCTTTAAATGTCCATTAATGATACTTTTAACAAGAACTTAGATGACAAGTCCAACCTAAGTCCATGTGTAATCAATAATAGGATTATAGGCTCATAGCAAGTTACTAGGCTACTGGCCCTGAGGCCCTTCTAAGCCTAACCAATAAATCAGCTCATGTTCCAATAAGTCAGCACCTGATGCCCCTGTCCAGCAGCAACAAAGGTGGAATCCAAGGGGTGTATCTTCTATTTCCCATGCAGTAGTCCAGGTTCCTATTAAAAAGGGATAATGAAGTACTCTTCTTGATGTGGAGTGGGTGTCTATTCCACAGATGGGGGAGTCTCTGGGAGACAAATTTGTCTCACCAGCAAGTCCTATTGATATCGCAGACCAAGTTGAGATGTTTACGTGTGGGTCACCCAAGTAGAGTTTAGCTTGTGGATATGCAGCAATTTCATCAAGGTGGGGTCAGCGATTGCTGTGTATGCCAGACACAGATCACCTCTGAGGAGTCTGTAGATTTTTGAAGATCTGGATTCTCCTGGTCTGCAACCTCTGTGGTCTGTTCAGCTGCTGCGTGTGTTTCCTGAGGTACATGCCAAAAGAGGAGTAATACTCAGTGATGGGTCTGATAAGGGAGGAATACAAGGAAGTTATGACTTCCTTGTTCCTGGAAGTAATACCCTTACATAATGTGCTGTAAGCTGTATCAGTATACACCTACCCTCCAAATGAATTTAATGTTAAACAGACATTAAGTATTGCTGTTAACATTTTACTATACAAGAAGTATTTCACAACCTTGAGATAGATAATCCTACCTAGAAGTTCCTGCCGGGACATACTTGCTCTCCCTGAAACAGTAGCAATAACTTCAGTGATATGCTGTTGTACGCTTTCCAGTGAGTTGTCTCGATCCCTGACAGTGGATAGGAACTCTTCATTTGCTGTTAGGGTTCTTCTTTGGCAGGCCCACCAAGATACCCATCCATTCACAGGCCACTGCAGCTGCTTTTCTCCCTGCAGATGAAATCATGCCAGTGGTCGTGTGGCGCACTGCCTACTGTATTCACATCAGCAATTATCTGCTGCCAAATTTGCATCCTGCCTTACATATCTCCAAGTCCCCTCTCAAGGAGGAAGGCACCATGTCACCTAAAAACTACCACAATTATCACATTCTCAGGGTTGCTGAAGGGTTTTTTTTGGGGACTGGGATGCCAGGTTGCCATGGTCCTAGGTGACCTAAAACACAACAGAAAGATAATAAATATAAGTGTAACATACTTAAAAGTCATGTTTCAACATAACTCATAACATTTAGCATTGCTGGTATGGAGAAGTAAAATACAATAGCAATTCAGACTGCCCTCACTCCAGTGGGTGTGCCAGTCATGTTAGAATAACAAAGTATAGAAGTAATTATATCAAGGTTTTAAATACAAGTAAGCAGCACATATTCTATAGTTTCTGTTCAGTAACATTCAGCCTCTCCTTCATTTGTTGACAGCTGTATATTATTGCCTTTTAATATCCTCACACATTATTCAGAATCCTTTACAGACTGCATGTCTCAGATTACTGATCAGATAATATCACAAGAATGAGAAACCAATACAGAGAGATAAGCAGAGCTGCATTTTTGCAAGCAATAGTCATAAATGGTTGTGTGATCACTCAGTGCATTACAGTTGAATTTAACACATACAAACAACTGTCATATGTTTTGCTAGTACTGTGGATGATGTTTCAGTTAATTGTATGCACAATTATTTGAGTTCTTTGTTGCAAAGCTGTTTGTATGGCAAATCGGATAAGACACCCCTCTTGAGTTTTGAAGGTTCATTGGAGTAAGAGTTCAAATCCATATCTGTGTAAAAGTATTTCATGCGTATCAACAGATATTTTTCATTTTTAAAAATGCCAGTGTTTGCACTGTGGGTGGCTTAGCACTAATAAAGGAATTTGAGAAGCACAATTAATGTTAAGATTTAGCTGTGCTTATCTCATTTGCGCAATGCTTAGCAGTGTTCAAACCTGGACTAGTGGTCCACACAGGAAGCAGATGGAACACCTGCAGGCAGGGCATAGACAGTGTAAAGGTTAAAAAGGATAGATTGTTGCAGTTTTTGCTTTCCATCATGCAAAATCTTGTTTGCAAGATTCCTCAAAACCTGCAGGTATCAAACACCTGCAGACACTACACAAGACAGTCAACTAATTAAAATGGATACATTCTATTAATAATTCTATTGGGCACCAAGCAAACATGTAAAGAGGCATTGTGAGAATGGATAGGGAATTATGCAACTGTCATTTAACTATTCCTGTGGCAGGAGGTGTAAGTGTAGGGCTATAATACAGATGGTCCTGGGTTCTAATACAGGAAGTGCAACATATATTTACTGTTGTGACAGTCCAGTTTATAGTAATGAAAGCAAAATTATACAAGTGTTAGTTCAATGTTCTTTTGGCAACAGATGTGAGTGTATGACTGCAAAATAGATGGTCCTGGGCTCTAATACAGGACATTTCAGATATTTTTGCTGCTATTCCATTTCACATTATATTCAATATCACTTACAATACTTTATATAGTGGAACTGATATCAGTTGTATTTATGATGGATAAGACGCCCTTATTGTGTTTTCAGATGTATGACCAAGGGTACACTGTCTACTATATTTCTGCAAGTATAATTCTGCTATCTGGACTTGAATGGTCTTCACACTTAAATAAAAGGCCTAGTCAGGTGACACACATACATGGTTAACACCTAAAACTGTGATCTGTGTTTTTGAATGATTCATGAGTATGTCTGAGAAGTGCTTCTGTGGCAAAGGTAGAAAATCACCACTGTAGAAGAAAATGTTTTGTCCCTTATGAATATGTTTGAATCCCAGACTGTAAAAATCAATTTTATCAGTGTATAAAGCCAAACCAAAAATGTGTCAGATTATGAAATTTATGCTCCCAGTACATGTTTGCAAAGTTATATCACCTAACAATTACAGCAACAGACACCCCTCAAATTAATGACAAATGTCAGATTAACCTTCCATTTTCAAAAAAATAGCTTTCTTCCCTGCATTGCACTGTTGTTCTCCACTTAACCTTATGCAAACATGGATGGCATCTTTTCTCAGGTTTGCCCACAACCAGTAAATCTGATAACAGGAATTGGTGGGAAACCATCATTTGTGATTGCTGTACATTTGGGATTAGCCATGTCTGGTGTTAGAGGGGAAGTTGCCCACTTTAGGGCACAGGGGTGGGGTGTTCAGCAGTCCAGGATATTTATTAGCCTCTTGGTAAAGTGCTACAGCCAAAGGTTTCTGGTGGGGGACTATTCTAGCTCCCAGTACAAGTTGGAGGCTTGGCATGGTCTGGTTAAGGCTGTATCCAGTGTGACTGGCATCCTACTCACTGGAGAACAGTGTAGGCACCATTTTAATGACCTAAAAATGTGCAAGAGGGATACACAGTGGTGCAAGTATGCTAATAAAGATAATATATAATACACAGAAAGCTAAATACAGGCAATACTGGTATGCACAATGCTTTTCTTTTTTTTTCTTTTCTTTACTTTTCACAGCTAATCCTGAAAGTGAGTTGAATTGACAAGTTAATGATGATCATTTGGAGAGACTCGGGGAAGCAAGATGCATGTATGGAGCAGAAGAGAAATATTATTATAGCTTTAAAAGTTATATATATATATATATATATATATATATATATATATATATATATATATATATATATATATATATATGTATAAAGTATGCATGCATAAGTCTGTAGCACAAAACAACTTTAGGAGTCAAGTGTAAGACTGTAGTCAGAGGTTTTGGGTTCAAATGCCATGAGTAACAACTATACAATACTGCATTTATTTAATAGTAGTACATAAATTAAACTCTATACAAGTGGCATAAATGCTCTGCTGTTAACTGTAATCTGTATAATTGGACCAATCATATGTGCAATATATGCACATAGCAAGGATTGCTTTGAGCAATACTTAATTATAGTTTGTAGTTGTTAGGACACATACTTAAATTTAATACTTCAGATACATATGATAGCACTAATTTTCTCTCTTTTTTTCTCTCCCCCAACCCTTATCTCTTTTTTTTATTTTCTATTATGTGTCATCAAAATGTCTCCATGTCATCCATTTGTACCAAATCAGTAAATGCTTCACAGCACAGCGAGGTAGGCCAACCCCAGTGGGTCACCCTGCCTCTGATCCACCAGCTCCAGTACCAAAGCCTGTCACATCTGGGACTCAACCTTGCAGTACTGTCTCTGCTGACCCTGCACTAACTGCACCCTCAGGTAGCAATACCCTGGCAGCTGGTGCATTGGAACCCTCTGGGAGTACTGGTGGAGGTGGGGATTTCATCATCCACCAGGAAATGCCAGGGTTTGTGTGTAGGGTCTTGCACCACACCATTGGTGTATGCCTATGCCAGATGGAAAGGCTATTCTCTTTCATGGTCCATAGGAAAAGAAGATGTCAAGCACTCCAGCATCCAATGGAGTAAGGAGACAGCAATGACAGTCCTGCTGGTGAGAATTAGAGTCTCACTATCCCCTTGTTTGACCGGCATGAGCTTCCATTGTCCCTTCCCTCACTCTAATCATGGTGTGCCCCAAACTTTTGTGTCCCTAACCATGCTTATGTCTTGTCTTGTCTGTCCTCTTTGTTTATATTTGCTTCCTTACCTACCCAACTTATCTGACCCAGAAATACCAATGTCCCTTATCCGGCATTCCTCTCTTACTGAAAAAAAAATGGGCACCTGTCCCAGAAAAGAATATTGTCCATATATAACACTCCATTTCACAGACATGCCTTTTTGATCCACTTGATTTGCTCCAATTTCCTATACAACATGATTGTGCTGTTGCCAACCCTCTTTGTGGAGGTGACAGTCCAAATAAACTAATATTCTGTACATATTCTCATTTTATACTATTGAAGAAATGGATGGTTCTTTACCTCCTTTTCATTTCTATATTGCTTTCCCTTTGTTCTTCTCCCTACTTCTTCCTCATTTTACCACTTTCCTATCTACCCCATTTTAACACCTATAATCTGGTCAAAACATAGAATCATACAAAACACACGTAAGCACCAAAAAAAAAAAAAAAAACAAAACAAAAAAAAAAAAAAAACAAAAAACACAAATGGATCCCTTCAATTTTTGGCCTCTGTGTTTATACATAGTTTGACATTGAGCACCAATATCCAAGAGACCATGTGTGCCTTTCTGTGATGCTGTTACCGCCACACAATGCCACTTAATTTGTTGTGCTATGTCAAAATACACTAACACATGTTGAAGGTATAATAAAGTAAAATTGTACTGCATTACCAATACTTATTTAAAAGTATTAAATACACCTGGATTCAAACCTCTATCATCTGGGTGGAAAAAGGAATGTGTTAATGCATTTACCACTGCTGCAACAGTCATCTAGGCAGTAGGTGTGTGTCATATCCTCAATACTGAGAACTCTCAGAATTTTAGCTTAACTTTGTACAAACAAGGAAATAGGTAGAAACTTCTCATGTGCAAACACTTTGCCAACCATTGTACAAACCAGCTGCTCAGCAGTGCGCTATGCAAAGTGGACAATAGCATGTATTAATTTTGTTTACTCTCTATTTAGTGTTTATGACAGGAAACTATACGTGGAAACAGAAAGAATGAAGGCTTTATCTAAGACAATGTCTCATATTTACACTACAGGCATTTGTTACCTCCGCCCATGCATTGCAACCATAGTCTCTCAGTACTTGTTCACAAATATATCAACTACACTGCATAAATTAATAACAAATGCATTATGTACCATGCACATAGAATGATACTACACATTCAGATTTTCCAATACTTGTAATAATGTGGACATCGGTTTGCATATAGTTTGTAAACTTGTCTCTTAAAGTCTACCTGCTCATTGGAACACAACCAGCAAATACTACACATTGTATGCTCATCAATCTGGTAATATGAAGACCTCCCAACATCTTATCTCCAACATCCAGTGCTGAAGTCATCCAGTATAAGTTATTCTATAGTTTTACAAAACTCTGACTTGCACCATGGCACTTGCGTAAAAGTACTGAGTTCTCTGGTCTGTGAACATAGACAGATAGGGGTTCTGTTCTCACTGCAGTCAACTGGGGTATGCTTGTGCATTTGCTTGACATTAAACAGAGACTTTTATAGCACTATGTGGGATACTGCTATTACTATTTACTCTTCACCAGACACTGCTGATGTCATCAGCTGTAAAGTGTTGTCTGACACTCTCCAAGTTAGTCTTAAGCTGTGGTGCTTGCCTTAAATACAAAGTTCTATAGTCAGTGTACTTAGATAGGTAAGGGTTCTGTTCTCAATGCAGTCAGCTGGGGTGTGTGTCTGTGCACTCAACTGACAGAGAACATTTTATACTAACATGTGGAACACTGCTATTACCATTTACTCTTCACCAGGCAGTGAAGATGTCATCACCTACAGCTGATTTGCAGGTATGCAGTATTCCCATCTGGGCAGGGTCAGAGACTGGCCTGTAGGCCAGGCACAAGTCATCTTGTCTTACACAATCCAGACCATAGTGACAGAGCTTTCAGTCTATCCATATACATCATGTCATGGTTTGTAGGGCTTGTATTTGTTTGGTGAGAAATCATGGACCTTTTCCATATGCACACTAGTAATATCCCAGCTGTTTGCAACAAACATGTGTGAGTTTTCAGCTAAATTCATAACATGTACATCTGTACATGTCCTGACAGAGGTAATCAGGGACCTGCATGATGAGAAGACTTCCATCCTGTGGAATGTGACCAGGCCAAGGCATTTGACTCAAATCGACTCTGAGCTATTCACTCAGCACTGTCAGATGTGGCCATAAACAGTTATATCACCGAGTGGGTAGACCACTGGATCACATACATGATATCTAAATATGATGAAATGTGTGAAGTGGCATATATCTCTGGTCCAGTGATCAGGTCCATACACCAGGGCTGCCCGCTATACTCTTTTCTATAAATTATTTAAGTCATGTATTTGAAGACTGACATACACATCATCTGTTCAAACAGTTGTCTAGAGGACTACAGATTGTGAGCAATCATTGACTCCAACTTTGATATTAGTATAACACAGACAGTATCAACACACACCAAAGACTGTTGCTGGAGCCATGACAACACTTGAGATAAAGCAAAAACATGGGGGTATTTGCTGCATTATGAAAACAAATGCACAGACCAACGATAATGTAGACATCACACTCTATAAGCAGACCATTTGGTATGTGACATGTGTCCTGGGGTACATAGTATGTGGAACATCCACCAGCATGTGGCCACAGTGTTGATTACTACCTTTTATGTTACCCAACTACTGAGTGCATGCAGGACACCCACATCAAAGGCTGTAATACCGCCATAGATCACAGCCTTCATCACACCAATAACAGAGTGGAATGCACTTTTCTTAACGTACCTCCCTATGCATCTTCCAATGATGTGTTACTGAAGTGTAACACCTTTGCCACACTGAGCTGCCATACATCTTATTGGCCTTACCTAGATATTCTGTTTGTTGCACAAACATTAGTGTCTGATGGTGTAGTATACCCATCAAGATGCTACACCAGATGCATGTGTGGTACCTGTTCTAGTGATGCACACAGTACATGCATAGCTGTTTGACAACATTGATGGCATGGGTTACAATCATGAATGTGTGGATTATGCCATATATATGCCTTGCACATCAGTGAATTAGCCTGGATCTATCATAATGGCACATGCAGGTATAGCAGTGTCCCTCCTAACACCTTCAGCAGATGTTAAAATGTCAGGATGGTGTGTTTGATTACCCTCATAGATTGCTGAAATGTCATAATACTTGTACAAGAGTGTTTGTGCAGAACCATCTATGATCACTCTGGATCACATATGTTGTTTCAGAGATTTGGAATTACTTGTGGTATTATTCTGATATTGTCCATGATTGTGCATGCTTCTTTTACTGTTGTCCATGGGCCTTTACCTGTGTCCCACCTTTTGGAGACCTCTGCTGACATTACATTCATATTCAGGCATATCAGTTTACAAAGCTTCACAACATGCACATAACCCCAGTTGTGTATTACATCCTTGATAGATGCCCTGTATATAGTTCATGTGAGGATGCTTATTTCACAAAGACATATCTTCTCTATTGTTATGTCACCTTGTCTGACAGTCACATGATATACATTTTACTGTGAAGTCTTTACTGTGCCATGTTAAGTGATTAGAATTCCTGCTACAACTGTCTTCCATTCACATGCCCTCATCGTCTGTACATTACAATGTTTCACCTGTCCTCTTTCCCTGTGTTGATTCCTGCAATGCATCTGTGTGTCCCTATGCAATACAAACACTTCCCCTGACTGTTTATTTTACTTGGCAGTCCATGTACCCTTACAGATCTTTTATACAACTTTTGTACAGAATGGCTTGAATGGGTTTTCAGACTACTCTGCACTGTATACACTGTCCTGTACTGTGTTTGTAACATGTACATTACTATATGATAAATCCTGGTAATTGGGGACATTCTTCACAATCACACTAGCCTACATTGCTGTAAGGGAAACAGGTTCACTATCCATGTAGCACTAGATGTTTTTTTGTCCACCAACACTTTTGCCTACCAGAAAACCATGCTTGTTTATGTTTACATGTGGTGCACAGCATGAATATGTAATTAGTGCTGCTGCTCATTGAGCAAATGCATATACTTTATGTAGGCTTCATGTGAAGCTTACACAGAGTTTATTGAATCCTGCTGAAATTTTTTAAGAGAATATTGAAACATGACTATGCTATAAAAATGGGTGGCCACAGTGGTGCAGCAGTTAGTATTGCTGCCTCACAGCAAGAGTTTCTCCAGTTTGATCCTTGACTGGGGGTGCCTTCTGTGCAGAGTCTGCATGTCCTCCCTGTGGTAGTGTGGGTTTCCTCCAGGTGCTCCGGTTTCCTCCCACAACCCAAAGACATGCTGTAGGTGGATTGGACACTCTAAATTGGCCCTAGGTGTGAGTGTGTGCATGTGTGTGCCTTCTGTGGAAGGTTGGGTGCCAGGCTAGCAACTTGACACTGTATAACTCCACTGCCAATCATGAGTGGACAGGTGATCTGCTCTGGCGACCCCTAACCGGGAAAAGCCAAAAGAAGAAGTATGCTATAAAAACAAAAATTGGTAATAATGCCCTATTTAAGCATTCCAGGGTTTGTACAAATTGGAAACATTTTAACTTTTCTGTTTTGGAAGTAGTTAAGCAGGACTTAAGGGGAGGGAACAATAGGAATTCTGATGCTCAAAGGGAGGCTGAATGGCAACTTAGGTTAGCATCCTATATTTCCCCAGGTCAGAATGACACTGTAAATATAAAGTGCTTTTTTTAAAAAAGTAAGAAAGTAACCATAAATAGGTTTTTTAACATTTGCATTCAGCATTTTGAGAATGTTTTTATAATACAATATATTTTTTTATTAACAATCTATTTGGATACAACTGTACTTAATTGATGGGAAGTGCTGATTGGTTGACTTCATTATGTACATTATTTAAATGTGAGTAGTTTGGATGTGTGTTTAGTTTCTGAATAAGTCTTATTGATGAATAGTGAGCATTAATGTTTGACTATGCTAAAAATCATCATTTGTGGTTCTCCACATACATTTTTGTTTTTTTGGGGGGGGATTTGTTTTGCTTTATACTATTGCCTGGTTGCCACTGGGTTGTTCACTTACACAGAATTTATTGAATCCTGCTGAAATTCTTTAATTTACTTTGTTATAAGCCATATTTCCATTCACTGACAACTTATTAATTTGTAGCCTTCATAAAAAATCTTGACATATAATATTTTTCATATACCATCTATTTCCTTGCATTATAATTTTTTTACTTTTTCCTCTGTTAAATCCTCTTGTGGATTCACACAATAATTTTGCAACATACGCATTTTCCTATTTTCTCCAGTTCCTTATATGTTTAATTTCCAGAATTTTATTTTTTTCTCATTGCATTCTTATTTCATTTTTCCATTCTCTCCCCTTTTACTCATTTTAGTTAAGCCTCATTATTGTTTATATTTCTTATTAAATACACTTGTCACCATCTTATTCTCTTTCCTATTTATCCATATTAAGACCTTATATGAATTTACTGAGGGTCCATATGCTATCAGATTCATTAAACCCAAATCCCCTATCCATATACAAAAGACTCTTTTGACTAGATTTAATTTAGCTCCCCAAA
Source organism: Protopterus annectens (assembly GCF_019279795.1). NCBI lineage: Eukaryota > Metazoa > Chordata > Ceratodontiformes > Protopteridae > Protopterus > Protopterus annectens. The sequence goes on along the minus strand of NC_056736.1, from coordinate 207,732,349 downwards.
TACATTGCAATGCAATATCCATAAACTGCTTTTCCAGTTCTTTTGGTATCATACATATGCTAGCTCTATATCATAGTTTTCCCATCCATATTGTGTTTATCAACAGTACTTTCTTACTAAATGACAGTCTACACCTATTCCACTTAATAAACCCCTTTAAATCTCTAAAAATGTTCCCATTGTTTCTTGAATGTATTATAGTCTTCAAAATCAGTCCATAGGACTGATATTTTTTTTCAAACCATATCCCTTCCAACCCTTTATCACCTCTTAAACCCTTACATTTATCTTTAGTAATACTTAGTACAACTTTTTACAGTCTATGTACATTTATAATTATCTTCTTCATTACTTCTTCCTTTTTAGCTATAAATATTATATCATAAGTGCAAGACATAATAATGGGATATGTCACTCACATTTCCTATACATATCTACTTTTATCCAATTCTAGTTAATCTTTTTATCACGCAATTTATAACTATTACAAACAAAATATTACTCATTGGACAGTCTTGTTATATTCCTGTTTTCATCTCTATTTCTTCACTTAACCAACCATTTACTAAAATTCTAATTTTAATATTTGTATATACTGATTCACATACTTTCTTAATCTTTATAATAAAATTGTATTATTCCATTAGTTGCCATAAGATATCATGTTCCATTGAATCAAATGCTTTATTTATATCAGCCACTATTAATTTTATTTTTTTTGTCCTTTCTTAATATCATCCACTATTTCCCTAACTATCATTAGTATCCCTTGGTTTCCTTTTCCATTAACCCCATAAATGTCTTCTTCCATTATATAATACAACTTATTTTCTAATCTTTTTTTTTGTTTCATTGTCATAAATAATTTACAAACACTAATATTCAACATTATTGGCCTCCGATTTTTAATCTCTTTCTTTTCTCCTTTCTTTCATATAAATCTCATCACATCCTTACATATTTCTTCATAATCAGTCCCATCTTTTAACCATTCATTAAATATCTTTATTAAATTTTTTTTTGCCATTGAATTACATTTCTATACAGTAAATATCCTATAACATCCATTCCAGCTGCTGACCTTACATTTATTTTCTTCATTACATTGTCTATTTCTGTTATTGTAATTTGTTGTTCCAATCCTTTATTCATTTCTTCATTTTTATCCCGTTCTTTATCATCTCTTTCATATAGCCAACTGCAATATCCATTATATTTGTCTGTTCTCTTTCAATGTTGTTGTTTGTCTTTTGGCTTTTCCCAGTTAGGGGTCACCACAGCGGAACTCCAGTCCACTAATGATTGGCAGTAGATTTTCATGAATGCCAAGGTGCCAGCTCGACATCCAACCTTCAACGAAGGCACGCCCATTTACGCATGTCTTTTGAATGCCACCCAACTGCGGGGAGGACATGCAGACTCCACATGCAGACTCCACACAGAAGGCACTCCCCGCACTCCAGCTGAGAATTGAATGGGAGAGCCTCTTGCTGTGAGGCAAAATGCTACTGCTGCACCATTTCTCTCAATATACTGCTATTGTTTTTTACTTTTGCACTTAAATATGATGATATATCTTCCTTTGTTCCTTGTAAAATACATATTTACTATATAGTAAATGTTTAATTTTCTCTTGATTCTTTTGATAAATCTCTTCTTTTTTCTAAAATATTCTCCTTCATTCCTATTAAGACTATTTAAATGGGTTTTTCTATTTCTGTATATTCCCTTTTATCTTTCTGTCTTTTCATATTTTCCCATATTTTTCATTAAATATTATCCACCATTCTGACCATTTTTTATAAAACTCTCTCATTGTCAAATGATCTTTCCATAGCAATGTTTTATTTTCTTGACCTTTCTCATTCCTTTCCTTTGCATTAATTCTCTTAAATCCTTTCCCCATTTTTATATATTCTTTATTTTCATTTATTTCAATCCATATTGCTAAACTGTTTCTACTGCTTCCTCTATCACAGTTCTTGTCATATTAGATAATAGAAAATTATATATCTCTATTTGATGTTTTCCTCTCCGGTATATACTTTTATTCAGATTCCATAATTCTAACTTTTCACATTTTACTACTTCTTCCAATACTTTCTAATGTAATCTTTTTTTTTTCTTTTTATCCATGTTTCTTGATATACTGGATAATATTAAGGTACAGCCCAATACACTAATATTGGGAGATTTCAATTACCCTACCATCAACTGGGAAAACTATTTATGTACTAACTCATTTGCTCAATGTTTTCTGGAATTCATCAGTTCCAATGACCTGGATCAGTTTGTCCATACACCCAACAGGGGCAGCAACATCATGGACCTGGTCATTACCAATATGGGTAACAGATGCTCCATGCCAGAGGTCAACTCCTTGCTGGTCAGATCCAATCACAAGCTAATCACCCTAGACATTCATATCCCACCCTACCCCCATTAAAGAAAACCACTGTGAAAAACTTCTCCAAAGCCAACTTCATGCTTCTTAAGAAAGAAGTGCCTAACTTCATGACATCCATACAGATGGAAAATGGAGGCACAACTTCTGAATCATATAGAAATGCACTATATAAGCACATACACAAATGCATGGATCATACCATCCCTCAACAGAACCAAGACTCTATCCTCCAACAAAAGGAAGCCAATCTGGTGGTCCCCTACCATAAACAAACTCTACAACAGAAGGAAGAAACTGTTGCAAAAAAAAGTAAAATCCCATGACTGCAGGAACTCCCTGGTCAGCCTCAGTAAGAAGCCGAGATCCCTCATAAAATCCTCCAAAGCTAGTTACGAAAATAAAATCACCATTGATTCTAAAGACAACCACAAAGCATTCTACAGCTATGTCAAGAATATCAATGGCAACACTCGGATATGCTCTGAGCTACAGCACAATGGCATTAGATTTACTGAACCAATTGATATTGCCAACATCATGGCATGGAGAGGTTCAGTGCAAACTTTAACCCCCCTCACCCCCCAAATGGCCATTCTCCATACCGGAAGATTGCAAAGCCCCTATAATCATGGACACACAAGTAAAAACCGCACTCTCCAAAGCCAAGAACACAGCATCCATGGGACCAGACAACATCCCAGGCTGTGTTCTGCATGAACTGCAGAACAAACTGGCACCCCATCTAAGTACCATATTCAACCATAGCTTCACTTCAGGCTTTGTGTCTATGGAATGGCGCACCACAATGTTTATCCCACTCCACAAAGGGGGTGCCACCACTGACCCCAGGAACTACTGCCCCATTAGCTTGATGAGCCTGGTCTGCAAGGCCATGGAACGCATCATCCTGGAGCTTATAAACAAAGACATAGGTAACCTCGAAACTCTGGAACTCACTCAGTTTGTGTTTGTAAAAGGTGGATCATGCCTTCTAAACCTGATTGACTTCTTTGAAGCAGTCACCAAAGCCATAGATGAGGGTAAGGTGGTGCACACAGCCTATCATGATCTCTCCAAGGCTTTCAACATTATCCCCCACTCCGGTATTATAGATAAACTCACTGGACTGGGCATAAATCCCTATGTCATAAGATGGGTGGCCAACTGGCTCACTGACAGAACCCACACAGTGAACGTAGCCGACTCCAAATCCGACTTCAAACCAGTGACAAGTGGAGTACCACATGGTTTGGTCCTGGGTCCTCTCCTGTTCGGTAACTACTTCTCAGAAGTCCAGGCTAATACAGCTGGTCTCTGGCTAATGAAGTTCACAGACAACTGCAAACTAGGAGCCATAATAGATTCACCTGAGGATCTGAACATTCTACAAAGAGGCCTCACTGAGACTGATGCTTGGTGTCCAAGTCATGGCCTAAAGCTCAATGCCAAAAAGTGCATTATCATCCCCTTTGGGAAAAACACCATACCCATGAACTACCACATAGACGGTAGCCTACTAAATACCAAAAGTGTGATAAGAGACCTTGGGACACAGGTGGACATAAGTCTCTCCTTTGATAATCACATTGCCTCAGTAATCAGGAAATCCTTCTACGTGCCACACCTCATCACAAAGGGGTTCTCCTCCAGAAAAAGAGAGGTCATCATTCCTCTCTACTCATCCCTCATCAGATCCATTGCAAAGCCCCTATAATCATGGACACACAAGTAAAAACTGCACTCTCCAAAGCAAGAACACAGCATCCATTTGGCATGTGCCTTGCAAGACATCTAGAACAACTAGAAAGGCCACAGAAATACTAAGAAGATTACTGGCCTCAAACAGATTCCATTTGCAGACCATCTCAAAAAACTCCAGCTTTACTCCTTTGCATATTGCCTACTCAGAGGCAACTTCAGCCTAACATACAAAGCCATGTCTAACCAGATCTGATGGACATGCTACAGTTAAAGAAATTCCAATCTCTCTGGGCCACATGCTCCAGGGACGTAAACAATGTCACCACAATAAACAGAACATGCTGGAGGGATAGAATCCTGTCCCAGAGACTTCCCATGCTCTGGAACAGACTACTAATTCATGTCAAGAAAAGCTCCTCATTAGCTCTCTTTGAGAGAAATCTTGACAAGTAGATGGGAAACGGGAAATTCACTCCGGCGATCACTTCTGTGGCTCTGCTCGACAGGGGCACAGGAAAATAATTTTCTTGGGTGGCAAAAGCCAGAGGACCTCTTTTGGCTAGGCTTATATAGGCACCAGGGCCAATAGCCTAGTACTTATCTATGAACCTATGAACCTATTAAACTCTCCTGTTGCTATTATAGTTATATTTTCTATAAAGTAGACTAATATTTCTTGCACTATCAATCTTCCTAATGTAACTAAAGTATGATCCATTTTTTATTCCCTTTCTATACAATATAGCAATCCCTGAACAATTTTCATAATCCAATTTCCATAATATACCCCTTAACCATAATATGTCTGTTCTTTTTCTTCTTTATTTAAAACCTTAATATATTCTAACATTATCAAATCTAGATCACAGTTATTATCCATTCTATCACTCCAATTTTCCTAACTACATTCTTTATACTATTAAAATTAATAGATACAATCCTTAGATTTTTGGAGCTCTCCTCTTTAATTTACAATAAATTGTTTATTTATCCATTTCCTTTCTTTTTCACTTTTATTCCTAAATCCTGAAATTTTCTTTTCCTATCTTTAACCCTTTTGCAAATTAAAAGTTTCTGTTTAACAATTCTCCAATTTATATCTTTTTCATCAATAACTTCTGTTCCACTTTTTCCCCATTCCCCTTTTTGTACATCATCCATATTTTCTTTTGATTTATGTCATTAGTTTCCCTCTTATCTTTTTGTTGTTTTACCTGTTGAAATGTCTTCTACTCATTTACATTTTATTTATTTTGTTTTTCTACCTCATACTGTAATATTTTCTCCTTCACACAATCCATCTATATATGTCCTGTTTGCTTAAATTTATAAGAAACATTTTCACAATTTTTAGCATCATGACCAGTTTCCCCACATGAATAACATCACTTTATCACAAGTACTTACAAAATATTCCTTCTTCCTACAGAACATATTATCAGTTGTCCCCAATATTTAAAAATATCTCTATAACCATAATTAATCACTCTTGAAATATGTATAATTTTACCATTTTCAATCCTCTATTATCAATAACTTTAGAAATGTCCTTTACCTCATTACAAATGTTCCTTAATACATATTTTTTACAATTGTTCATTCAGTTTTTGTCTGAAAGTGTATATTAACTTTTTTGTGTGCTTTTCTCAAAAAAGTCTTTACAATGCATTTGTTCCATGGAGTTTTATATATATATATATATATATATATATATATATATATATATATATATATATATATATATATATATATATATATAAATCAACAGTTTAAAAAAAATGTTTACCTCCTGTGTCTTTATGCCTAAAGCCACAACTATCTTGGCCCATATTTCATTCCTGTAGATTTCCAATTCTTCCTTACTTTGAAGTCACACTACATACTTCTTCTTCTCAGATTCTTCTGTATTCTTTCTCTTTCTTCTGACTTTTTTTTTGGGTTCTGACTACTTCTGCAAACATTTTCTTCTCTATTTGCTGTTTTTCCTCCTTATTTCTTCTCTTCATCATTTCACCCCAAGATAATTCTTCTCTGTATCTGGCTTGCTTTTTTCCATCAAACTTTCCAATATATCACCCCACAATGCTCCCACCTGGAGAGTTGTAATTATATCTCCTACTTCTTCTTCTTTACCTTTTGACTTCACATAGGTCCCATTGAAATATCCCCTCTCAATCTTCAATCTGAAGTTTGTCTTTCTTTTTCTGAACATCTCTCTCTCTCTTTCACACCAAACAAACATCTCTACAGAGTCAGCATTCGTCTATACTCCATTTTCTTTGGTCAACATGTCTTGTGCACCATTTTCCCAGGAACCACTGCACTAGGAATGAATGCTCACACTTGATGGCCACATGTGTCATGAGTGTTGTAGCAGTAGGGGAAATTCCCCAGTGCCTGGGTCAAATTTACACTATTAGTATAAATACCACCTCGGGTTTCCCCTGAAAAGAGGCTACTAGTATAGAGTGACTGACACAGTCAACAAAGGATAAACAAATAAATACTGTCTCTGTGTCTTTACTAAGTTAGCAAAATGTATAATATTTGAATGTGGAAAGACAGGTGTTGACAACGTGGCCTGACTTATTAAGAGAGGATCCTTATTTTGGCAAGCATAAAGTATATGACAACGAAAAGGTGTAACTATCATGTTCATAGAGATAAGAAAGCATATAATGAAACACATGTAGAAATGCAGACATTGATGAATGAATTATTACATCCTCTGGTATTAGTTCCTAAATTAACACATGAGGTGATAATGGGTCAAGATTTAACCTAGTTCAAGGCACTGTGAACATTTTGTGGGGATGGAGAACAGTTAGATGTTCTTTGGCTTGAATTTAACTTAAGTAAAATGTGTGGGGGCAGCAACAGCAGCCTGGTACACTAATAAGAACACACAGTTGTCAACATACTCCTAATATAAATGTGGGTGGGCAACTGCAACATAACAGTGTTAAAATACATAATCCTTGTAGAGAAAAGGGGACCAATGTTGACACTTCAAAAGGAACTAAAACCAGACTTTAGTTGGAAGGGATAGAAGAGCCTGTGTGTTACCAGAAATTCCCAAATGTTAAGTTAGTGAAACAAGTCAGTGAAGAAACTAAAACGAAAAGCCATTTAGTGTTTGAGAGAGAGAGAGAGAGAGAGAGCTTGAAACCCATCATACAAATTCCCTAAGAGAAGAAAAGAAACCAAAAAAGCATATTGGATGTCCCTTGGTAAGTTCAAAACAGAGGGGTAGCCAGGAAGAATCTTAATTGTAGAGTCTTAGAGAAACACAAGTTAAGGAGGTAAAATGCCCATGGTCAAAAGCAGAAAAAAGTCACTGACATGGGTTGCCCTTTGTAGAAGAAAGAGGAGAGGAAGAAGCACCTATAACTGTATTGACAGATGATGAGGGTATGTCCTCCACTTTATGTCAGTGTACTGATAAAAGCATTCCTGACATAGCAGAGTTGCAGGTATACAGTGAGAATTTTAAGAAAACACAATAAGAGAACATCAAATTAAGTATGTCCAAAGAAGACATAACCAGAGTATATAGAGAAACAACTAAGAATGTTGATTCCCCATCCTTCTCTATACTTGAGGTTGAAAATAAAATAATATAGAGAATAGATAATTATGGAGAAGAAATAATATATCAACTTGTAATTCCAAAAACATTTTAGAGGATGTACAATGAACCTGTGAGATAGTAATGGGTTTGATTCCCACAGTCTACTGTGAGGTCCTGAGCAAGGCACATTACTAGACAGTGTTCCCATTGTGAGTCTGGCATGGATCCATGTGGATCAGTGCTCTACTTCAGTTGAAAGTTCAAAAGCCCAAATCCAAAACCACCAAACACATGTTAATGAAAGAGCTTTCATCAAAAACGCGCTTTCGTTAAAGTATGTAATAAAAAAAACCCTAAATCTACTTGAATGCAGGGGGGCAAGCCCCCTGCATCCCCCCATATGGGGGGGCAAGCCCCCCACACACCCCTACTTTAATATTCTCACTCTGTGGTCACACTACAGTGAGGAAAAGGGAATTTTCCCTTACCGCACCATAGTATGATCGGAACAACAAGCATACTTATGTGAAAGTGCTGCTTCAATGAACAGCATTTTCGCACAAGTATGCTCACCAAATTAGGATTCGGTGAAAGATGCAGTCAAGCATCTGTTCGGATCCTATACATATATATATATATATATATATATATATATATATATATATATATATATATATGTGTGTGTGTGTGTGTGTGTGTGTGCGTGTGTGTGTGTATATATATATATATATATATATATATATATATATAATCTGCATTTATTTATTTATTTTCCTTATGTTATACTCTAGGAGGACAGAGTATGAGACAAAGCCAAAACTAAAATTTTAGGTAGATTTTATTGGTGTGGTTTAATAAATGGCATTAGACACTTCTGCACAGTATGCCCAAAATGTCACAAGACTGCACCAAGTTCTGAGTTCTAAAGTTAATCAATATTTGGCCAATTATTGAGGTCATATTTGAACAGATAGCCATGGATCTTGTAGACCTAACAGTAAAGTCAAGTACTGGCTACAAATGCATTCTATTGATTATTGTCTATGCTAATAAGTTTATTGAAGAAGTATCCTTGCAAGAAGCCCATGCTAAGGCAATAGCAGCAGAGATATGATCACTTACATCCTTACCTGCTTTTTGCTAAAGGAAACTATAAGAGAGGAGTCCCATGTGTCAGCAGATTTTACTTAATTTGTATTGCTATATAGGCTGCATTGCAGAGGCTTTTTGGGCATAGTAAAGGAGACGTGATAGGAAGAGACCCAGTGGTGGCTGGTGACTTCAAATTAAAGGAGGGCTGCAGGAGACAGCTGAATGTGTTTGGCCAATGGGAAGGGGTGTGACCAACTAGAAAGGGGTGGGGCAATGCTCAAAACCACAACAACTGGAACTTTAATTAAATACGCTGCCCTGGGTGCCAAACCATCATTACGAGAGTCCAATCAAGACAAAATGAAGTGTAGAAGAAAAATATATTTCAATGCATTGGCTACATGACAACTTACTTAATATCTAGATGGAAACACAAAGGTTGTGAGGCATGAAAAAATAAATTGCTTTTTAAATACATTACTGGAATGCCAATCAAAATCAAGTATAAAAAAACAAGCAGCACTCAGCTCAAACCACCTCTCCTAGCACTGCAGTTCTAATTATAATTTATATTCAGCTTTATAAAATTACCAAGTAACATGCTGAAAGTAGCAATCTCTGTGATACCCCCACTTGTAAAAATGTTTCTTATCCAGAAAAGACCTGCTGCCTGACAACAACTATCTACTTGTTTCATGGAGAACACATGATCAAAGTAAAAAATGAACAGCGAACAAGAAACAAGCTCAAGATAAATTGCTTAAAGGATTACTGCACAAGTTATGGACCACACATGATAGATTGGCATTCTGTTTAGTTTATGGGTAAAGCCTGCAAAGGTAACTGCAAGTCTCCAACAAAGGTAATGAGCTTCAGAAAATACTGTAATCCTGTCCTTTATTACAAACACTGTCATATGCATTTCAATACCTAAGGCTTCTACGTTATCTAGTTATGTAAATATTCTCTGTCTGGCAACAATGAAAAGGCTTTCAATGTTAGTAATTCTTTAACAGTATGCTTATTAAAGCTTACTTGCATCTTACAATCTCCGACAAGCTTACCTGCTGGTCATTAAAGCATTGCTACTTTAATACAGAGCAACAGGGCACAGCAACAGCATGCATTTTCTGAATAATAATAAGCATAAATCAACAGTATAAAAATATGACAGAAAAACAGAACATTCGGCAAAATCAAGGACAGATGAAAAGCCACAGTCATACTTGTGGTCTACCTTGGATGGGGGAATACTCTGCACACTTACACTGCATAACTGCTCCTTGCCTTGCTTGGACACATCCAGAGCCACTACAATGGTTAATGAAGTGCAACAAGTAGGTCACAGTTTGAAATGTCTCTGGCTGACGGTGATAGCTCTGACACTCATACCTCTCAACCTCAGAGCAAGAAATCTGGACAAAGCCATACATAGAAGTGGGACACAGGCCCAAAAGTAAAGACATTTTTTAAATATTGCTCTTATAAACTTAGAAAGATAATAGAATAGTAGTAGGTCTTGCATTAGTATGAATTTTTGAAGGGTATGAAATCTGAAACCCAAATGTCTGCCATTACTTTCTAACTTCAATCTTTAATGATTTGCTACTAATTTGCCAGAAAACCACAATTTTATGAAAAACAGACCAAATATGTTATGCAAAAATATAAAATTGCCACACAATACAGCTGGGAACCTGTCAAAGAAGGAACACCTTTTTAAAATTATTACTGTTAACTTGAGCAGCTGACAAAATTAGAGCATCTACATGCATTTCTGAAATAAAAGTAATCTATAACTCTGATCATTACAGTTATTTATAATTGTAAACCCTCCATGTTTTCTTTCAAAATTGCCATTTTGCAGAGGGATTATTAGGGGGAGAGCAACATTTTGAGCCAAAATTGGAGACAGTTGAGAGGTTTGGATATTCTTAATTCTATAAAGCAATTTATTTGCACATACCTCTCAACCTCTTAATGCAGGAAATCTGGATAAGGTCAAATATATTGGGGGAACATACAAACAGTACTAAAAAGACAGTTGATAAGGGGTCTTGTTTTAGCATGGATTTTTCTGAAGGTTATGACGTCTGAAACTCAATGCCTGTCATTATTTAGTGACTTCATTCCTAAATGACTTGGCAGAAAACCACAAATTTTATGAGGAACAAACCAAAAATAAGAAGCAAAAATCTATTCATTCTGCAAATTTCTGGACAGTTGAGAGGTATAGTTCAGGCGGAGCTGTTTCATGGCCAAATGGAGCGTCCCCCCTGCAGCCATTCCAATGTCCCATTCCTTGGTTATTTTGCCCCGTTTGCCATAAACACTGTAATGCGCATACTGCTTTACTTCTGCGATGATATGGATTTCATTTGAAAGTTTTATTTTATATTTTACAGCATAAACCCTAATAGATATCTGCTAAACAAAGCAATGCAGTCTCACAATGAAAATAGACTTAGCATTAAAACATCTCTGCCCTTGAAACTCAGATTCATTGAAACAGCATTGAAACCCACATTCAAAGAAAATACATTTTGCCAGTGGCAGATAAAGATTAATTTTGGGCTGTTTTCAAATCATAGGCCCCTTGAACACAAAACATGCAAATGCTCTTTGATACACCTTCCTGACTGTATTAATTTATATTCTTTGTACAATACAGTACAGTTGTTAGAGGGCATTTTAAATTTATTGTTTTGAACATTTTTCCAGTAAACAATGAAACAAAATGCGTGCACCAATAATAACAAAACTACCCAATTCAGAACATTTCCATCATAAAAGTCTACTCAAACTTCTACAGTCCACCGGTATCAGTAAATATGCATGATCTCTGAAGAAGTAAAAGTCATCTAAATTATTCCGCATTAAAGAAATCTGTTAACTAATGAAGAGGTTACTGCTAGCAAACAACTTTATATGTCATTGTGTCATCTACAAATAAAGTGCCTGTTGCCCTTGAGGAATAAATTGCCTATGTTGCATTAAAGAAATGGTAATGCTAGTAATACCACAATAGGGAATGGATGGAAAATTGAAAACAGGTTCATAGTTACTAGGTATCTTTGCCAAAGAGGACTACAGCATCCATCCCCTTTACAAAAGAGTACAGTATCAGCAATGGATCTACCTACTGTGGGAGTAGAACCCACAGCCTTTTCCATCAAACGCAAGCACTCTACCTGTTGTGCTAGTTACAATATAAGCAGACTCACCATAAGCAGCACTAAACTTTTGTTTCCCTGCAGCTCTCAGCTCCTTGTAAAATGTACTCGGCACTCAGCTGTATCTCTGAACTTTAAAGCACAAGAAATCCGGAAAAAGCCAACATTTAATTGGGGGGGGGGGCAAAAGCCCAAAAACCAGGGACACATTTTAAACATTGCTTGTATAATGTTGGAAAGTTGTTAGAATAAAATGCTGTGTTACCACCATACATTTCATTGCCAAGTATTGAACTCAGGACCCTGTGCAAAATAGCCAGAGCAACATACCACTATGCCAAATCACCTATTTTTGTGAAAAAAAGGAAGACTGAAACTTAAATGGCTACCATTTAGTGAATTCAGTTCTCACCATAGCTGTCAACATTTAAGCACAAAACACCTGAACAAAGCCAGTAATGAGGGAATACAGCCCCCAAACATATTTAGTGAGTTCAGTTATCACCATAACTCTCAACCTTGGCACAAAACGCTTGGATGTAGACAATAATGGGGAATACAGTCCAACAAACAGGGACAAATACCCACGGAGGTCACTAGAGCAAACCCACACAAATGACACCCCAGCCAAGAATCAAACCAGACAACCCATTGCTGTCAGGCAACACTGCTACCACTACACCACTGCACTACTAGCTGTGCTAAGTAAAGTAACAAAAATACAGAAACTACAGACTTTATGAGGAGCAGAACAAATATGAGGCAAAAATCTGCAAATGTTTTACAAATGGTGGTGGGTAGGGAATTCAGCCTCTTGTCACTTGGGCCCAAGGTGCAGGGTTCAACCGTTATTCTGTACCCACCACCATGAAGCAACTGGGACATTTTATACAAACACACACACACACACACACACACACACACACACACACACACACACACACACACACACACACACACCTCTGTCTTTCATAAACACCCTATCTGTACTCAGCTATGTCCGCAGAGATCACCTGTCCTCAGACCAGCTCTTCCATAGTGATCCTGCAGCCCGATTGGTCCTCCATCATGGCCCACACATGCCATTGGGTCTCCCACGAGATGTGAGAAGGCTGGAGCCTCCTGCTGTTGGTCCGGCCTGCTGGCGATGCAGTCCAGTGACCTTCTGGTTAGTGTGGTCATCACTGCACAGACCTCTGGGCTGGAAGGGCAGAGTTTCCTGCCTTCCCTATCCAGACTGCCTCCCAGATCAGTCTGGAGCTCGGAATGCCTGAGCATGTGTGCTTGGATTTCTGGTCTGCCTAACACAGCTGTCAGGAACTAAGCACGCATGTGTGGAGTCCAAGGATTTTTTATTTTAATATGTTCTATGGTGGGGGGGAATGGGGAATTTATTTAATCCATTTTTACAGGTGGGGGACCCATTTTACAGGTGAAGGGGCTGCAGTCCCGCAGTCCTATAGCACGAGTCGCCCCTGAAGAGACCTGACCCCTCTCCCCCACATTAAAAGTATAATAACACACTTGATGAGCTTGCAGTCCATGTTAAAATTCATTATGCCAACAGTTAAGAATAAAAGTACAGGATACAAGAGATACAACAACAGGAATACCAGTACTGGGAGTGAAAAGCAGGGCACAAAGTATCAGTTCCCTCATCCAAGAACAAATTTCTAGCAAAGTAGCATGGTACATGCTAAAGAGAATAAACAAAATGAACTTCAAAATAAGGCAGTTTGGAAAGAGAAAACCAAGACAAATATATCACATAATGTGTTACAACTGCTGTGGATGTCTAATGATGTCTCTAGTCAGCTTTGGAGCTGATGCTGGCACCAACAGAATGATACTAGGGAACTCTGTCCCTGCAGCTCAAACAGAATAAATTACAACTAAGGCCCAGATACTAGAAGTGAAAGAGTTAATACGGAGAAATATATTTATTCTGAACTGCTTCAGAGAACATTTTTAATCAGACCTCTCAACTGTTGCTATTTTGGAGGACTGTTCCCATTTTCAGGCCTGATTTTTCCTGTAGTTGATGATCCTATTTTTCAAGGTATGTCCTTATTTTCTAGCTTGATTTACCCTTCACCCAGTTTTTCCCCTCATCGATCATAATTTTTAATACTGTCTAGTACACAGAAAACCACACTACATAACCAGCATAACAGTGGCATCAATAATTTAAAGAAAGGGGACACAAATCTAATGTCTTCTTTTTCAGAAATGGCATGCTGTTGAATTTTGCAATAGAGTTCATCAGTTTCTACAGATTTTGGACTGTCTCTTTTGGTAATGCACTTATATTCTTCAGTCATTTTTATCATACTCTCTTTTGTTAAAAAATGTTTTTCAGAGCATTTTCCCGCATTCCTACGGGAAGAGTTATGTGCTATTAACTACTTACATGTCCATATTTTTGGCTGGATGTACCTACTTTTTCAAAGGCATTTGTTCCTATTTTCAATGTCTGCAGGTGGAGTAAGAAATGTTTAATTCAATATCCTACCAGACTTATTTTGCGGGCATACCTATTGGCACAAGAAATCTGGACAAAGCCTAAAGTAATGGGGGTGGGGCAAGGGCACTAAAATAGGGACGGAGTTAAATACTGCTGTTATAAACTCTGAAATTTGCTTGACTAACAGGATTATATTTGCATGCATTTGCTGAAATCCGTAACTTATTTGTTTCTCATTATTTAGTGACTTCAGTCCTCAATGATTTGTCAGGAAATTATAAACTGTATGAGAAACAGACCCAAAATATGAGGCAAAAATCTGGACATTCTGTGTAAATATGGACACTTGAGAGGTGTGGTGGTGGAAAGGTGAACCTAAATCTGTATAGATTACCAGGGAGCCAGAGAAAAACAATAAGCAAAGAGCTGAGAAAAATGTTTATTATGATACTAAAGGAAAAGACCCAAAAGTGAATAGAACAGCTTCATTGTGCTATTCGTTAAGCAGAATGGCTCCATAAGCTTTTTGTAATGGTTTCTAAAAACTGAATGAGATATATAAAACTAACTCCCATCAAATGTCCCAGAAAGCAAGGGTACAAACAACTCCAAGTTTAACCAAATCTTACTAGAAGATTTTATTCACTATGGAAGCCAAACAGAATCCATCATTGTTTACCCCCTAAAAGAAATGATCATTAAACTGTTTATCTCTTTGAAGTCTATGGACCTCCTTTCCACTTTCAAAAATTCACTGGTAAATAAATCTCATGCCTGTTGCTCTGCTGTTTATCTTGACGACGAATTAATTTATTCAGAAGACTGGGAGTCACAATTTGCCAAAGTACAAGTTGTGCTGGAATCGTTAAGACATGCATGACTTATTTTAATGCAGGCAAAAGAAGGTTGGCATGACAAAAGCCAGATGCTTAGCATATGTGATTCAGAGGGCAGAATCTGACTATAAATAGACAAAATATAGTTGCCCTATACCAAGTACCAAACATTAAGTGAAGGTACTCATAGGCTAGCTGGCTACTACTATACAAAGATCATATGCAACTTTTGTACCATAGTCTGTCCTTTGACAGACTTTACAAATAGTATACCGCTTCCACCACACACCAATGAGACAGAGTGAACCATAGCAGCAGATGAGCCTTTCAACTAACTGAAAACTATTTTGTGTTCAGAGTCAGTCTTAGTCATCCTAGTCTACCATAAACCCTTTGCTGTTACATTGAAACATCTGAAGTAAGGTTAGGAGTTGTGTCCTGTCCAGAGGTAGGTGCTAAGTAATGGCCAGCCTGCAGAAGGTTACGTAGGGTAGAGATGATACTCTCAGCCATAGAGGAAGAGAGCATTGGCCTTAACTGGGCAATTATTTTGTGGCAATATAATTTCTTGGGTGCAGCTTCATAATAATAACTGACCATGAAACCATGCAAAGTTTAAACAAGCAAGTAATGGAACCTGAACTACAAACTGCACTGGTTGGCATTTTATATTGCAGTGTTTCACCTTTATCATTAAGCAGAGATGTATATGACACTAAATCAAGGGATAGCACTAACATCCTAGCTCAGGCACATTAGGACTGTGAACTTTTTGGTTAGAGAATTTTGGGTTTGAGATTGATAATTTCTGGTGGAACATTCTGTACTTTGATTATTTGTTATAGATCTATCTAACTATAGATAGATACATAGATAGGTATGAATGTAAAACCCCTGTTACACAGTAGTAATGGGTGCTAACCTTAACACTGACCCACTCCCAACCCTAACCATTCTCCTTATTTTAATAAAAACCTTCCGATAGCACTGTCACTATTCAGATGAATTTGAGGCTAGTCTAATGGATTTATTTCAGTAGATTAACATTTTATTTACCTGAAATCCAAATCACAGAGATGAAAAGGCCAACTGCAGCAGAACATCAATGTCTCAGAACACCAACTTAGCACTACAGGTAGGTAAACCCTTGGCCATCCTGAAAAAAAATGTAAACCGAAGGAAAGCAAACCCACCCATGTTGGGGACTTTGCTCCTCACACCCGCCACACCACCCTACCTAAATATATCAACTACGAGATCGCAGTACCACAGGGGTAAAGGGCAAAGTTCAACACAATGGCCAAGCATTTACTTACCTGAAGTGGTAAGTCGGTTTTCTGAGATGTTGGTGTTCTGGTGCTGCCAGCCTTTTCATCTCAGTGATCTGGATTTTGAGTAAGTGAAATTTTTGTCTACCAAAATAGATCCATATATATATATATATATATATATACATATACATATATATATATATATATATATATATATATATATATATATATATATATATATATATATATATATATATATATATATATATATATATATATATATATATAGTCATATATGCAAGTATGTGAGCTTGTGTGTGTGTGTGTGTGTGTGTGTGTGTGTGTGTGTGTGTGTGTGTGTGTGTGTGAGCATGTGAGCATGTGTGTGCGTGTGTGTGTGTGTGTGTGTGTGTGTGTGTGTGTGTGTGTGTGTGTGTGTGTGTGTGTGCACGCGTATTTATTGAATCTAGATGATGGTCACTGCTTTTGTATCACCATAACCCTGTGAGTAAAAATGGGACAAAAGGTAGTTGTGGATGGATAAGGATTTGTGCCATTGGACAGAAAGCACATTTGACTGAATTGTAAAATACTGACCAGAAATTATTGAAAACTCACTTGACCAATAACCAATTTGACTGAATCATAATTGATAGAAAATGTTTTATACAGCACATATAGCATAAAACATTTTTGTAGTTGAGCAGTCCCCCCAGCACCCTAAATTGGGTGGTTTAACCCTCCTTAGTTATATATACTAAGTCCATTGATTTCCTACAATGGAGAAAAGAAAAAAAAAACACCATATGCAGTGAATCAGTGCTGGTGCACAAACCCAAATATGTATAGATTTTGGGGGTATAAAATAGCAGTGTACAGCTTCAATCCACACATACTCTTCCAGACTAATTTCCCTAATAACTCCTCTGGTCAGAAATGACACACCATCTCATACTGCCTATACATTTCTACACTTTTCTGTCAGTTCTGATTCAATCAAATAAGTTTTCACCTTAGTGTGTAGGATCATTTGGGATTCCTTGAAATAAGCTTTCAATTAAAATATAGGAACCCACGAATATCTATCTATCTATCTATCTATCTATCTATCTATCTATCTATCTATCTATCTATCTATCTATCCATCTATATATCTATATATCAACATGTGTGTGTGTGTGTGTGTGTGTGTGTGTGTGTGTGTGTGTGTGTGTGTGTGTGTGTGTGTGTGTGTGTGTTTGTGTATTTTCCAGTATGGGGAAACAGATCTCTTTAGACTGTGGCTTGAGCACAAAATACTGATCAAGAAACTGACCAAAAGGAGCAGAAGGGACTTGGTCTATAGGGATAAACAACTGTCACCTGGAGTGGAAGCCCTGCTGCAGCACACAATGGTATAAGGTGTGGAATACATATAAATATATATGATATACTTAAGTCTCAGTAACCTGAAAATTATGTTTACTGTAAACATCTATCTGGATTTTCTTTTTTAATTATACTTAGGTCTGTCGACCAATGAGACTGGCCAAATAACCATTATGAGAAGTAAAGTACACCTTTTAAATCTATGCTGTCAGGGGTATTACATTTATACAGTTTTATTCTTTACAGGTTGAGCACAGTTATATGTTTTATGTTCAGTGTTTGATTGCAAACATTATAGTCATTATAGCTAATATCTTTGATTTCATATAGAATAAAAAAATGTTCAAATGAAATGGCACAGTTCACTTCTGGTAATGTATAAACTGTAGTAATCAAGGGTTTCTTACTTCTGCTTTTAGCATAAGTTCAGAATGTATTGTGAATTCTTAGAAATCCATTTCAGAAGTATGTCTAGTTTCAAGCTGCTATGGTTCTCTTGATTATAAACTGCTGTCTCATAACTCTCTTGTAAAATTCCCATAAAGAGTTATTTATAAAAAATAAAAGCATGTGGTCAGCAGGGGATAAATTCTAAAGTGCTTTCATGATAATTAAATCTAATAGGAAACTGCAGTTCTGGTAATTTAAACTAAAGTGATCTCTCGTGACAAGTTAAATACATTCAACATAAAGTAATACTATGTCATATTACTTAGAGCAATTATACAATTATAGCATTTCTATAGTAAGACACATGAAGTATTAAGCCTTATAGTGTAATAATTAATGTTACAAATTAATTGTTTTTAATTAATCCAAATACTATTTAAACTTGTCTATAAAGCCATGGAAATGTTATACCACTGTTTCTCTTGACACTTTCAATATCAAAGGGCATTCTAGTATTAAATAGAATTAGTATTAAATAGTGTGACATCTATCTCGGGAAAAGAAAACTATATTCTATAGCATTAGGTATTACAACAAGATGTGCACTTCCTTTTGAAAAGTTCATCTTGTAAATAATATTGTTTTTAGTATATAACCTGGGCAAATTTAATTCAAACATAACTGAATCATCTGCAGAAAGTGACATGTCAAAGTCACAAAATACATATGACCTCTGAGGGCTGAACAGATTTTAGCATACTTGCTTGGGTAACAGATGCAGAACACCTATGGACTAATAAAATGTCCCTGATGTGAGCATGACACTAAAACTACTTAATTAAGAGAAACAGCCAAAGCTCATGTCTTTCTCACAAGCACCATTTTTGACCTTTTGTCTAAAAACTTGTCAAAGTGGTCACCTTTCCTGAAACATTCAAGTGGCACAAACAAGAACAGACTTCTGAAATTCACTTTACCTATGACTATTACAAGATATCATCATTGCTAAATTGCCAAGTGTCCCCCCAGTGGTAGTTCAAATAAAAGGTTAGTGAATTATAGCAATGTTCTGACTTTGAAATATAATTAGAACATGAAACATATCCGGAAAATAATTTTTAAATTTTGGGATATCTTTTTGAAGATGCCTAATAGCTAAGAAGTGTTCTTGAAATCCACATATTTAGTTTCAAAAAGGGACATAACATGAACGATATCTTTGAGAACAAACTGCAGGAGTATCTAATAATATTAATAGAAAGATGGGCACCTACAAATGTGGCATGTGTAGCCAATGTAAATACATGACCCACTGTGCGGAATTAAAATTGCCTACCATTCAGACCCTTTTCAAACGAATGCAATACTGCAATTGTATGTCCAAGGGTGTTGTCTACTTTGGCTATTGTCAAAAGTGTTCACACTACTACTTAGGGAAAATGGAAAGGTGTTTAATGTCCAGAGTGTATGAACACTATTATGATACAGGTAGAAGGAATTATACTGATGCCTTTTATAAACATCTGGAGACTTTTAAGGAAGGAAAGTTTTTATTTTGGGTGTTTGAACAGGTGGAACACAATACAAGGAGTGCTCAATGGGAAACTCAGTTGGAATACCGAGAATTAATTTGGAAGCTGTGGTTGAGAGCAGGGTCATTGCCTGCTCTGAATGGTCTACTGCCCTTGGCCCCAGTACTGAAAATGAGGGTGGTAAAGTTATAACTTTAGTTTTTTAGTAAATTCTTGCTGCAATGTATGTATATCTATATATATATATATATATATATATATATATATATATATATATATATATATATGGGTCTACTTCATAAGATCGAAAGACCATTTGATTGACATTCATTTGGTCGACAACCAGTATTCAAAGCACTTAACAGGGATTTGCCCCCCTCCCTAATTTTGTTTGACCCTGGAGTTGATATATATAGTTGGGGGGGTGTTTAAAACATGAAAATACAACAGAAACGACACATTTTAAATGAAAATAGGTGGGGGGCTTTGCCCCCACCCCTCAACTAGGGTCACACAACATTGGGGAGGGGGGCAAATCCCAGGTTTTTGCCTTGAATACTGGTTGTCGACCAAATGAGCTGTCGACCAAATGGTCTGTCGATGTTATGAAGTAGACCCATATATATATATATATATATATATATATATATATATATATATATATATATGTATATAGATATAATTTTTTTTAATAATGTTTGGAGTAAATCATATAAGTGTGTTGGAATATTTACTGAGGGCTAAACAAGATGTGGTTTTAACATGACATATATATTTTTCTTATATTCTTTCTTAATTTCATATTTATTCTGCACTTTTTAATATTGTAACACTTAACAGCATGGGAAAGGATATGATGTCAGGGTGATATAAAATGATGGACCAGTGGTTAGTAAAGAATTTTAATTGTTGGGTTATATAAATATATTTGTAATTTACTATGGCATTCTGATGAATGCCATTCTGGACAAAAGTGCTCCATCTACTAATAAAGTTAATTTTCTGGTTGAGACCTTCTTGTGCAGTGCTTTCCATGCATTCTGATACTGAGTTATTTTTTTATTTTATTGGTTTGTGGTCATTCGCCTCAGTTCCGTGATGCAGCACACAACAAAGGTAACAAAGGTAATTTCATTGTTGTACCCAGTCCTAGAAGAAATATAAATGTAATAACACATGGCACATACCTGCACTGTTTGGGAAGATGGTGACTGAGTGGAAGAGCAGATTTAGTGGCACATTCTACCACCATGACCCTCCACTTTCAGGTTAATTGTTACAGAGAGCAATCACAAGGAGGCACAATGTCGAACGGGTTTTCTTTTACTTACTGAATATAAAAAAAGGAAACTAGGGAGTCTAAATAACTGGCATATACAGTGTAATGTATTGGTCAAAAGAAAAGACTGTGGTCTACTTACTAAGTGGTCCTAGAGTACAATAATTGCTGCTTGGAGGAATGGCACAGCCATTTTCCACAACAGTGAAGGTAAGTATTTGATTAGTTACAGTTAATACACAGCAAGGATCATCTAAACCTGCTTACATTGCACAATGACAGTATTTTCAGTGAAAATGTTTGAGAGGTGGGCTTTATAGGAGAGCTTCTGCAATAGTGGAGTCAGGGGTGGATGAAGTAACCACCAGCTACTGCACAATGTCAATTATCTCTGTGAAAATATTCAACAGTTGGGCCTTGTGGCAGACCTGCAATATCAGAGTCAGGTGTGGATAAAGTGACCACAGGCTATTCTGCAACAACAATATTCTCAGTGAAAATGTTAAACAGTTGGGACTTGTAGTAGAGCTCCTGCAATATCGGAATCAGAGGTGGATGAAGTGACCACAGGCTATTGCAGAATGGCAATGCTCTCAGTGAAAATGCTCAACAGTGGGGCCTTGCAGCAGAGCTCCTACAATATCAGAGACATAGATAGATGAAGTGACCACAGGCTCTGCACTGTGAAGGAAGTGGAGAAATGCAGCCTTAACTGAAGCTGTCTATTTTCTTGCCAACTGGTAAGTCTATTTTCAGCTATGTTATTACCAGGCTGAAAGTAAATGTAATAATATGTTAAATTAATATGTAAAACTGTCATCATTCTATAGGTTTATCACATAGGACTCTGTTCATGAACCCTGTATATGGCCATATAGGGATTTGTCTGCCAGTAGTGGACAGTGCCCAGTGCTATTCATAAAAATAAATTTGTGCAGTGCAGTAAGGCCCTGTATGCAGTCTCACTGCATTGTGTATGTACAGTACATCAAGTGCGGTCACCTCTGCAAAGGAACATACTCCTTGCCTGAACATAATTCACAAGGATACAGCTGTTGTACACACTAAGTGTCATATTGTAAAACACAGAAGTTCAAAGGTATACATATAGTTACTGTGGCTGACAGGGTCACAGAGATGCTCTTTCCCTGTTTGTATGTTGCACAGCATTTGGTGCTGAATTAAATTCTGAGAGGGCTAGAATATGACTGCTTCCATTACCTGTGTTGCAGCAATGAAATCGCAGAGTGTAGGCCAATCAGATATCACATGCAACCATCCTATCCTGTCTCAGCAAAATGATATTGGGGAGCTCCCACCTATGGGCACTCACACATCACCAGATTCCCTCATTATCTCATTATGGTTATGAAGCAAACTCCAGTGACATACATAATAACTGTGAATTGTTTTATGAATCTTATTAATTCATACTGGTAGCACACATCACTAGCAAATAAGGCAAGTGTAGACTATAGAGGCAGATCTCATCAATTAGCTACTGTCGATAATTGGTAAGACATGATTTATAGTATCCAGTAGTTTTACTAGTGCTCTAAAATGCTGTCTGGCTCGCAGTGCTGGTTGTCATTCTTGAACACAGGAACACCTCATGGACGTTATCATACAGTGTACTCCTGTGCCTCATTCCAGAATATGGGAATGCACCATGTGACCAGAGGACTACTGCCTGACCTTGAAGTGAAGTAGTTCCCTGGTGGTATACCAATCACAGACTGCAAGATGCAGCTGCTTGCCTATGCTTTAGGTTCATGAATACCAGGGACAGTCCTAATCCAGGAGATGTAGTTAATAAAACAATAACTATATTCTTTTGTTTCTCATACCTTGTGGTCATATGGTACATTAATTTCTAACTGCTAATGCCTAATTACTAGGTCTGTAAAGAAATAATAAGCATAAAAATATTTTATTTCTTGTGTAATAATGTTAGCAGTATAGAAATTATCTTTAACATGCAGAAATAAGTGAAATTGTCTGGAATAGTTCGATAACCCTCAGATCCTTGCATTTGTCATTGCACAGTTAACTACTTCATATGCATGGTCATGGTATGGACCCCATATGATTTTTTTCTACAGCCTGATACCTCTCTGTGGCAATCAGTAAATGGGATCATTATGTCTGGCAACATTCAGAATGAATTTTAAGCAGTAGTGTGCTAATCATATTATTTTTCTTATTCATTTCACTGCAATTGGTCTAGGTTTCTCTTAGTTAGCTTATCCCCAGCTGAAAGGTATTTTCTGCTACCATTTGAGAAATGTAAGCAGTAATTCTCCTCTACTTAAATTGTCTGGACCAAAAAAGTCCCCTATGTATCATTTTTGTAGCTGTATATGCAAAAAAGAATGTTGTATAGGTATGGTAGTAAGAAGCAATCATACTCTTTCATAATTTGAGCATTCAAAGACAAGCCTAATGTTGTTTGGAAGGGTGTCAGGCTGCTGTGATTTCCTTGGAGAAGATAATTGCTAGTACTTTCTGCCTACTTTAAATGCAAACTTGTCTTCAGGCTCATAAATCAGGAAAAAGTTTTACAAACCACTGGCAAGGATGAAGAATGCAAAGACCTTATTCTAAAGAATGTGGATTTAAATCATAGCATGAATTCCTAAAATTGTATATATTTCTGGAATTCACTCATTTAATTGTTTAGTCTATAGTCATTTTCTATCACCTGCTAGCATTCCTGGATGGACAAACCCATATTTTAATTTTCAGGGTGGATGTGTTAATATTTCCATTGCATAACACATTTGCAGCTGTTTATGTTTTGATTTCTAATGTTTGCAGTTCTTTTTTGTGATATACCATCTTATCATTGTTTGAAAGTTTTTGCAGAGGATGGTGATGGGTCTCCAAGACCATTATATTTATCTTGCTAGTTTTCTGTTTAGCAACCTTAATTTCCTTGGCTTAACTAACTGCATTCCACAACAAAATCACTTTTAGTTTCTATCAGACCTACTTAATTTTGCATCCTTTAACTGTATGTCCCTCCCTTTTGCAGTTTTCAAGCAGCCGCAAGGGAAGACCTACAATTCAAGTAATGGTTACTCCTAAAGGGCAATCTTCATACTTTGACCTTGTCAAAATTCAAACTAAATAATGTATATATCATATAGCACACTAAGATCCAATTCAAATGAACATCCAAGTAGAGTATATATCCAAATAATCATCATAAAAACAATGCCACGGGTAGCTTCAGCATGGAGAACCTAGAGGGAATTTTCATCTTGGCGTATTGGCAAGCACTTTTATCCAGCAAACAATACAGGACTTCTTTAGACTAATAAAATTTGTAAATATATATATATATATATATATATATATATATATATATATATATATACACACACACACACACACACACACACACACACACACACACGCAGAAATCACATGACCTAATATCATGTGACATTAAATGTCCAATATTTACATTTCATAGAGCAAGTAACAGTTTACACAGTTACAAAAAAAAAAAAAAATACTTGAAAACAGTTTAATGTGTAGAGCCAGCGACCATTGGTGACAATACCCATACAAAAGTCACTTTAAAAGAAGAGTTTTTTTTTTTTATTTTGATTTCAAACTGAATAAGTCATCAATACTGGGAAAACATTGGCCACTAGTATTTGCCAATGCAGTTACCTTCATAGATAACATCAAGCTGACATTTTAACAGAGAAAAGTTATGCTGCCAAAGCCATGAACCACACACCAAATATAACAGAACAGACAAATATCAATGACTTTGTTAGAACCAGAATTCTAATGATGCTTTGAAACACTTTTAAAGTAGATATTTTCCTGTGTTATCTGTTTGGTAAAGCTTCTTGTGGTGCTGTTAGTTTCATGAATTTATATGTGCATCAAGCACACATGCACATTTCTATCAGTCTGTCTATGTACCTGTCTGTCTGGTGTGTGTGTGTGTGCGTGTGTGCGTGTGTGCATGTGTGCGTGTGTGCGTGTGTGTGTGTGTGTGTGTGTGTGAGTGTGTGTGTGTGTGTGTGTGTGTGTGTGTGTGTGTCTGTAACTGTTTGAGTGTTTTACCTTTAGAGGGTCAAATGTACTCCTTCTGAATGCATTTTGGACAAAGTAAGTGGACTGAATAAAACGCAGATTGAAATATCGAATGGAACCATGGCATTTAGATGAGATCACTGAATATCAGCTAGAGTAGAATTTGCTGATTTCTCCAGTGCTGTGTGATCCCAGAATTTGTATGTTTAAGTTAATGAGGTGTGGTTGTACAAGTATGGGATTTGCACACCCAGCATCACCTTACTAATGTGTGTTAACCCTTCCCCAGCCTTTAACTCAAACCTGACACCTTATGTTAGGAAAACTCTTTCCCTAACAGATAACTCAAACAACTCAGACATACATACTACGTGCACAACACTACATCAATTCCATCTATTTCCTTGTCAAACCCTTACTGAAACTCTAATCTGCAAATAGTCACATACACCGTCATGCACATTTCTAGCTCTTATCCTTTTACCTGGCCTTTACCCTTACTCCAACTCACAATCCTTCACACACACACACACACACACACACACACACACA
This sequence comes from Protopterus annectens, assembly GCF_019279795.1. Classification (NCBI taxonomy): domain Eukaryota; kingdom Metazoa; phylum Chordata; order Ceratodontiformes; family Protopteridae; genus Protopterus; species Protopterus annectens. The sequence goes on along the minus strand of NC_056736.1, from coordinate 207,706,657 downwards.
CACACACACACACACACACACACACACACACACACACACTGCTACCCACAATTCCAGACCTTTTGCTATAGCTGAAAGTTCTGACATTCTGAACAGAAACCCACACTTATATTCCACAATACATATTCCACATATTCAAACATTTGACATCTGCCTCACTCAAATAACAACGCATTCAATAAATCATGCAGTCAACAACTTCTGTATACCAGAAATGATTCAATTTAAAGTGCATTTGACAAACTGAGGTAGATCAATATATATGTGTGTCTGTGTGTCTTTGTGTCTGAATGCGTGTGTGTGTACATGCATGCGTGTGTGTGTGCGTGTGTGTGTGTGTGTGTGTGTGTGTGTGTGTGTTTGTATGTGTGTGTGTGCATCTTATTACATCCATTGTGAGATCACAGTTTTGCAAGTCACTTTTCACACAAGCCAAATGGTGTTTTTTTTTTTCATTTTAACAATGTTGCACAATAGTAGAGTTAAGAAAAGAGGTATGAGGCTTCCAGGTGTTATGTACCCTGCAAAAAGTGCTTTGTTTGAGCTGTCACCCACAATATTGATGGCTGCATGTTTCAAAAAGCTTGACTAAAGGAATTTTTGTCTTTGTTGGGTTTTTTAGCAATTCCAGCAGCTACCATGGCTTTATTTGATTGTTTCTGTTGTCACTTTCTTAGTGTATCACTAACCCAAGCTGAGATGTTTTCATATAAGTCCTGGAGTAAGTTCCCAATTTCTATGATCTTTCAACATTATCCACTAAGACATGGTATGTACATGACAGAAAGCAGAATCCCTCCAAACTTTCTTTGCTGTGCTGTTGTGTTCCCTATATCCTTTACATTTCTGCTCAGCATATTAAATGTTGCACAAGCCCCATGTTTGTGATCATTTCAGCTTCTCTACTCAAAACATTCTTTCAGCATCTCAGAGTAAATAGGATAATTCATGACTAGCTTTGCTGAGCCATTACATTTTCTATGTCCTTCCCATTCCTGCTTAGCATATTTTGTAAATATTTTGACTGTATTGTTTAGTACTCCAGCTATGAGACTCCACTGTCCCTCAGTTTGGTGCAGGTTGTTCTTAATTTTCTGGGCAAATTAATTTTAAGTTCTTTAACTGTATTGCAACTGTAATTAAGATGTCATCTACATAAGGTGTATAATACATCCTCAGTAGTCCAGATGTCATTTAGGAAGTTAGTGTTTCTAAAATCACATAGTCCCCCTGGTGTGGAGTAATATCTGTTGTTACCTACCATGGCTTCAATGTCAGGAAACCTTGAAAAGTAGACTGCATCTTTATGGATCTGGAAGTCTTGAGACCTGATGTTCCACAGTCTTCTATGAATCTTTTCTGATGGAACTTTAAATATTCCAAAATATCTATAGCTGGTAAATATGAGAATCTTTGTTCAGCCTTATAATGTCATGTGCAACCCTAGTGCTCTGCCTTTGCCTCTTAACTCTGTGCACTTCTGTCATTCTTACTGATTTAAAATTCATCTAAATCCTTCCAGTCTAATCATATTCATAGAGCAAGGGATACAGTAGATACCATTAGAAGTCACACTGCCATGCCAGATCCTGAAAATTACTTCAGTTGATCTCATTTTGTCATTCACTTGCACTTATGTTAGCCATCTCTGTCCAATGAAGTTCAGCCTCACCCCTATTTTTGAGTAATTTCTTTCTAGATTTTGATTCATGCACTGTAAGATTCATATATTATTGCTGGCCATGCTTCTATCTAAAAAACACTAATGTAAAAACCTAACCGTATATGTGTGGCACAGTGTCACAATTCCTTTTTTTAGCATTTATGACATCCTTGATTTGCCCACTACACTTAGTGCTCATTTTAGCTCTTGCTAAATTTTCACCCATACTTTTCATCTGTCCTTGGACATTATCATAGATATATAGCGCATCAGGACTGACAAGTTTTCTCTTCCATTGTAATCTTCTTTTCTTGCTTTTTCTACCACAGTTCTGCTTCATGCAACTAACAAACTACGCAATTGCATAGAATCTCAGGGGAACAGTGTTTCCTTGCAGTGTGTCATGGTAGTTTCAGCTCCAAACTGGGTTCACCAGGACTCCCTGACTAGTGACTGTCAAAACCTGGCAGAGAAGCAGACAAAAGGAAATGCCAGGTATTGCCCACAGGGAAAGTACCTTCAGATTGTATTATGGCCCTAACTATACCCCTAGCATGATGACATCACTTAGGTTAAGAGGGCAGTGAGCATGGCTAAAGATATGTATCTACCCAGGCCATGGACAGACATGTTTTTATGCCAGTCTGCAATCCCAGCCGAGTCATCTCTACATGCAATAAACTTTGTTGGGACCATGACAGACTTCCCTACCATCAGTGCTTCCCCCTCCACTCTAAGACAGCAGTACTCATCATTTCCTTGTTTGTGCCATCAGGCACACAAAGTATTAATCAAACTATGGTCACCCGAGTCATGGTTAGAGCTGCATCCCTCTGTGCCACTGACATTGTTGTACCTTTACAGGTCTTTTGCTGAGTGCCAAAAATTTGAATCTACTCTCCATGGCATTTTCCAGCATTTTCAATGTCCTTCTGGGTCAAACAGAAGGCCTAATGTTTAGTCAAACAGTCATTTGACCTTCTTTTAGTAGTGCTTTTAGGCCCAAGTCAGCATTTCCAATTTGAACTAAGGTTTGTCTAAAGGAATGGGCAGTTTTTTTTGGTTGTCTCCTAGCATCCTATTCCTTGTAACAAATCAGTCAAAGGCTCTGATTTCTTATAGAAAAGCATCCGTTACTCATCCATTTGTTTGTCCCAGTGAAATAAATTGCCACCCATGCTCATGCTTTGGCCCATACTCATCACTAGTTCAATACTGGAATTCTGAGATCTCCATTTATTTTCTTTTTGGGATATTCTAACTGTCTTTATTTACTGCCAGACATGATGCAGATGTATTCATTTTACTTATCTTTTGTTGACTAGGTTAGTTTCACTGAGCTAGTATGCTTTTTTTCTCAGAAATCTTAAGTGGTATTTCTACTACTGGGAGAAATTTGGCCAGAGCATTGGAGAAGCTCCCAACTCTTTTTGATAGGTGGCATGGGACTTTTTTTTTTTATTCACAGAAGCTCGTGCAACTCAAGCAGATGAAACCTTACTTTAACAACTGAGCCTAAGGATGATGCACTCAGGAACGCAACCCCCCCCCCCCACACGCTGAACTGCAGTGTTAGCAATTCAGTCTCCTGCAACGGTAACAAACGACACAGCCTTCTGTTCTTCGAGCATCAAAGGAAAATGTGCTAACTGTTGAGTCGCAGACTTGACTTTGACCTTCTAACTATTATAAAAATGCACTAACTTAGCTCACTGAAACTACAAAATCTAAAATTTTATAGGGTTTCCATACAATAACAGGCTTATAGGACACTTCTAATAATGGGTATAAACCATAGTTTAATGATTTTGAAAATGAGCAGTAAAGGTTAAGTTATATATCTGCATAACTTGCCAGTCTTTGTCAAACTAATGAAGCACAGGGTTTCCATGCATTTTGCATGAGCTCATTTTAAACTAAGTGAATTACATTTTACTTGAAATGGCTTTGCACATGTTATTCACATGTAGAATCATTCATTGTTGCTTCTTATAAGCCAGAAAGGAAGGTCATGAGCCTCCATTAAATTCTTTGTGATGGAACATTATTAAGTTGATCACATAGTGACAACATTTATAAAACTTATATTATGGGATTCTCTATTACATCTCAGAAGAACAGAATAGTAAATTCAGATATTACTTATAAACTGTTCAACAAATGTTCAATACTTGTTCTACGAAGCATAAGAAATGCCCCCCCCCGCAAAAAAAAAACGTATGTATCTAAAAGATCATGAATGTCTTCATCCAGACTTATGACATATATCATTTGTGGAGATATCTCTCAAAGATGTCAGCGTTGATGTGTTAAAGCAATGATCCCTTTTGTAGTTTAATTCTGAACAAAGTGATTCTCTTGTTTGTTGTAAATAGGGTCACTGTCTTTGTACTTGAACCAGTTTCACCTGAATGTGTACAGAAAGATATAAACATACTGGCTTTTAACATTCTCATTTTTATAAAACAGCCATATGATCACACGTCTTACCTAACATTCAAAGCAGAATCACAAATGAGTTTAACTTCATCGAGTGGGAGATAAATAAGATGGACATATAGATAGATAAATAGATAGACAGATAGACAGAAGGAAGGAGAAGACTGTTATTTATTGTAGTGTTATCAAAAGTCTCCACAAACATCACTAAGTGTAAACTCTGAATGAGTAATTTTTCCTTTTGCCCTACATGCATGTATTGTACTAACATATGGCAGGATTCATGAAGCCTCCGTGTAAGAGATACAAGGCTTACACGGAGGCTGCAGTTAAACGGTGTGACGTCAGCGTGTCATGGATATGCATGAGGGCATGCTGAATCACACCTAAGGCTAACACGGTCCGTGGAAGACAGTAGGGGGCATGTCCGTAGGCTGAGCCCTGCAAGCGGACACGCCCCCAGAAGAGTAAAAGTGCCCAAAGTAAACCCCCACGACAGAGTACATGGAAATGTGAATAAACACAACACAACACATGCCCCCACAGACTATGAACATAAAATCATATAAATGAACATGTTTTATATTTTTTTAAACTGTAAAGATGTTTGCCCGTGAGTGCTTGTTTGTGCGGGAGTGCCCGTAGCTCAGCCACAGTTAGCAGTAAGCGGAAAAGCATATAATAACTAACTATGCAAAGCAAGCCAAACAATAGCATAGCGGTAGAGACGTCGGCTGAAAAGCAGACAGTCATGGTTCGAGCCCCCACAACATCAATTTTTATTTTTAGTAAAATAAGCACAAAACAAGTCCCTGACACATATGTACACATATAAAATTATATTTTATGTAAAATGTAATGAAATAGGCCAGTTATTGTGAAGAAATGTGAGATAACAAAATAATAACAAATGCCAGATGTGCCCATAGCTGAGCTATAGTTTAACAAGTTGAGTGCATCTGCCCGTAGGTGAGCAGTGGTTTAACAGGTGCAAAATGAGTGCCCGTAGGTGAGCAATGGTTCAACAGGTGCAAAATGAGTGCCCGTAGGGGAGCCATGTTTTAACACGCTAAAACTGTGTGCCCCTAGCTGAGCTGAGCGTAATATGCATGCTGACAGCCAAATGAAGCTTAAAGCAGTGTAACCCGTTTGCACAGAGCTGCGCACCGTGCCAACAAGCTAACCAACGGGCAACGCTGAGCAAGCTGTAACAAAACTGCCTTTACACAGACACACCCCCTAGCCTGTCTAGACAGTCATAAAACATAAAAAGCAGTGGCCAGGTTCTAACCCAGGATACCAAGCACCATAGGCAAGTTACTGAACCACTAAGCCATGGCAGCTATACTTAGAAATGCAGTAATAAGAAATATATAGGCATGAATAGAAAGTGGAGCATGACAAAGCAGGTTTTGTGAAGCTGATACAATTCCAAAATGGCCAATCACAGATAAGTGCGGGGAAAAACGGCATATATAAGCCCCATAGGCGGGAATACACAGCATAACCGATTATAGAACTAACTTGCAGCCAGAATGTCAGGAGTAGGTGAGGGTAGTTGCTTTCGAGCACAGAGGTGGGGCATTGAGGAGTCCAGATATATGGTCTGGCTCCTTGTCCACAATCATGAGGCCCAACTCATGCAGGGCCAGGTCCTGTGGGGAGCATATAGGGCTGAGGCGTGGGACTGGTTGGCTCATGATCTCACCAGTGCCACAGGGATTCCAAGGACTGGTGAGCAGGTCCGTCACCACCATGCGGACCTGAAGAGACGTAAGCAGGACCAACTGAACCTTTGGATCCAGGAGGCCCGGCAAATGCCCAACGCCCCACTACTGAGTAAGTTACATTTAATTATGTATGTAAGAAATTAAACTAGCTGATATTATGGAGATGTGTATTCCAATGTTACTTCATTTATATTACAGCTGCAGGTGTCCGTTCTGCGAACCACAGAGCCTATGGCGATAGGCTGGTGCGGTTGCGCCACCAGGCAGGTCAGTAATCCTCTCCCAGTAACTGTAAAGAAATATAAAAGTATGACAGTTAGCAAAAGAGTGCAGTGTAGTCACTAAGTAATATGTGCAAGTAACAGTGTAAGAGTGTTTGCAAGTATTGCTTGATTACAAAAGTGTGTTGCAGTCTGTAATCCAAACAGAAAAATGAAAATGTCTGCAATAAAGTCTGAAATAAAGATGCCCCACCTGTAATATAATAGTACACAACCTGCAGCAGGCTGAAAAGTACAGCTGCAGAAGATGAGCAAATCACATGTGTGAAATATATCCCTGTTGAAATACTGAAACATGACAGAAGTGAGACTGTTGGAAAGGATTGTAATAACTACAGGTAAAACATGTCAATAAAGCCTAGAAGTAAGTACCATCCTGAATTGTAAAATTAAAACAAGTGAGAGAGTGTGAGAAAGAGTTATGAATCCACCAATAAAGTAGTAATACCCCTGAATAAAGTATACTGCAGTCAGTACAGAATGAAATGAATGTGACAAGCAGAACCAAACTGCGAAATGTGTTTAAAATGTTGCTGCAGCTGGAATGTGTATCCCAAAATCTGGATATGTTGCTCTCAGTCTGCAATATGCAGATAGTATGATTGTCTGAAATACCAAACATCCACAGTTGTCTATAGCTATATAAAGCAAATGTAGCAGGATGATGTAGCTGAACAAAGCCAGATATGAACGTGTATGAATAACAATAAAATGTATATTGATGTAGCAGTAACAGTCCTATCACCAACCTGAAGTAGTTATCACATAGGAAACTGTAGGTAGAACAGTAGTGTGTATACATCTACAGCTATTAGAAATGTACAGCATATGTTTTGATATTTGAAGGTGTTAATTATATTTTCTTCACCCTACCCTATAACCACATATAATCCATTCCATGTGAAATTGGTATGTGCAATCACAATTAACACCCCTGGACATTTGTCCTGTTGGGTCATACATATTTGCATGTACGTTGATGCATCTGCCCTGTTCATACATCCAAACCTGATGGCCTGTTGCCATCAATCAACCCTGCATGTTGTTGGACTGTGTATTGCTGTTCAAATTATGCATGTGTTATGCTCGCTGTTCAATGGTGTGAATATCTGGGTGTTTGTTTAATGGGAATACTAATGCATGCTGTTACAACTAATTGTGAATGGTATTGTATGTTACTAACCCAAACTGTCATGACATAATGCAAAACATAGGACAGGGAAGGCGGGTTCCAGCGGACCCACCTCTCCCACCTCAGCTGGCGAGTGTACCTGGCACTAGTGCCCAGTCTGGACCCTCCTCCGGTGGCCCTGTGCCACCTGCGGGTGGAAGCACTGCAGGGGATGGGGCCCATCCCCCCTCTGCAAGTGTGGCCGGAGGAGAACCACCACTCACCCTCCGTAGCGTCCGGACTATGGTGCGTAGGGAGATCCAGGAATCTGTTCTTGGGCCCCTACGCCAGCTTGAGGCACATGTGGCACAACTTACGGGCATGCCTGTTGCCCAGCCTACACAGCCCCCAGCACAGCCCCATCCTGGGCAGTGAAGGAACAGTGGCAACTGCCCATGGGTGGGGATATCAGTTCCACTGTTGCCATCTGTGGGCTCATGGGCTCTGGATATCCAAACATCCGTCCCCGTCAATTGTGTAACCCCCCCACACGTGTCATACACCGCCCCTGTATGCATCTTGTTTGTCTTGTCTATTGACCTACCCAACCTACCTCCCCAGCTATACCGACTTCCTTTACCTGACATACCACTCTCACCTGAAAAAAAAAAAAAAAAAAAAGGGCACTCTATACCCACAAAAAAATTACGCCCCATACATAGCTGCCCATTCCGCACACATGTCTGCTGGACATGGAAACTATCAATTACAATTGGCTGTACAACAAGTATTATTGTTGTCCTGACACCTCTCTCAGGGGTGGAAGGTTTCAAATGTCACACCAAATTACAAACATATGTACAGCTGTTGCTGATGAAGAAATGGGCAGCTATGGGCCTTACCTACATCCCTCCTGCAAACACCAAGCTTGTTTTCCTATTGTCTTACCCTCTTTGTGACCCTTTTTTCACCACTTTCCTGTCTCCCCATTTTCATTTCTTTCAAAGAAATTAGCGCAGGTGTGCGCCAGAGTAAGCACTGTTAAGCGGTTGTAAGCAGGTGTGCGCAGAGCTGAACGCCAGTACGCATGCAGGAGTTCCACGCAAACCAGCGCTAACCCGGTTACAACTGCTTAAAAGTGCCTTAGTCACTCTGATTGACAGATCCTGTAGTCAGTTCAAAAGCAAAATAAAATCCCACTGTCAGTCCCAAACCCAGGACCTTGGAAACAGTAGTCTGCATGACTTACCACTAAGCCATGACTGTTATATAAGAATATTGTGCTACAATAAATATATCATGTAATAGTAGGAATGAATGTAAAGGGAATATAGGATGTGTAGTACACAAAGCATGTCATGTATATTTACTGTCAAATCTAGTGGATTTCTATAATAGTAGTGTGTGAACAGAAACAGCCATGCTAGTTGGTAGCTAGTAGGTAATAATGTCAGTTATTATACATATATAAATATATGTATATATATATATATATATATATATATATATATATATATATATAGTTGTAGGTGTCAGTGTACACACACACGTAGTACAGGGAACAGGAGAGATGAATGGAGAAATGTGAATCTACAACACAGCCTGAATTATGAGAGAGATACTAACCTTTACACTCACAGAACAGTGTCCACAGCATACCAGCATGGTCCCCGCCCTTACAATCTGAAAGGGCAACGCCTATCTCACATACCCTTTTATAGCACTGTCCTGAAATCACAGTGAGAACTGCAATCAGTACACAACTGGCTGCATGCAATTAGCAAATGCTGGCTTACAACTGGTGCAGAGGCCATCACATGGACATATGCAGATACCTACAAAAGCATCCTGTACTCCCACTCCACACATGCAATACTTTCATTGCACCATCTGGAGGCAGAGAGAGAGAGAGAGAGAGAGAGAGAAAAAGAAAGAAAATAAAAACACAAACAAAAACCACACGTAAGACAAACTAAGTTGAAGCTGTCATCAGTGTCAGTATCAAGCTGGGCTAGCAGCAGCAGGAAGCTATACTAACGGTAATGCAACCAGCTGCGACAAACACAGGTAATGTAAAGTAACAAGTTAATTGTCTACATACCGTGAACTCTCCATATGTGTTATTGGTCTGTATCTATATGTATGTCTATGTGATAAGTTGTGTGCACATAGTTTTACCCAAAGGGGATGACTATACATTACATGTCATTCAGTGTTAGGCCATGATTCTGGCACCAGTTGTCCATGTCAGTGAGGCCTGTCTGTAGGATGTGTGTGTCAGCTGGTGTAACGACTATGGGGCTTACTTTGCAGTCATCTGGGAACTTTGTCATCCACAACCGCCCATGTTTGCTTTCACATTTGAGAAGTAAATGCCAAACAAGAGGGGTCCTAGGACAGAGCCCTGTGGGATACCACATGTGACTGGCTTTGAGTCTGACATGGCTCCCACAAGTTTGACTTTATGGATTCTGTTGTTCAACCAGTTTGCAACCCATCATGTGACATATGTATTAACATTTAAGCTGATGAGCTTGTCTATGATGCCTGAGTGGAGTACTGTGTTGAAGGCCTTAGGCAAGTCCAGGTAGGCTGTATGGACTACTTTGCCCTCATCAATGGCTGTAGTGACTGTTTTGAAAAGGTCAACCAGGTTCAAAGGCAGGATCATCCCTTCACAAAGGCAAACTGGGTGGGATCAAGTTTCTGCAGGTACCCAATATCACTGCATATGAGTCCCATAATGAATCTTTCCATAGCTTTGCAGACCAGGCTGGTTAAGCTCATGGGGCGGTAGTTCCCAGGGTCAGTAGAGGTGCCTCCTTTGTGGAGTGGGACCACTGTTGCTGTATGCCAGTGTTCAGGTACATATCCCGTAGTAAGGCCAAGGTTAAATATCAGTCTCATATGCGGTTGTATCACCTCTTGGAGTTCACGAAGCACACATCCAGGGATACCATCAGGTCACATTGATGCTGTGTGTTCTGCTTTGCTGAGGGCGGCCCTCACCTGGACATCTGAGATGATAGGGAGGTTACATTCAGCTGTGATAAGTATTCCTATGTTTGGGGGAGAGGGAGGGGGGATATATGCACTGAACCTGTCTGCCAGAATGTTGCCAATATCTGTGGGTTCAGTGAATTTTATGTAGGTGTGTATTAACTCAGAGCATATCTGAGGCTTTTGGTCCATGTGTCTAACACAACTGAAGAAGGCGTTGTGGTTATCTATAGTGTCCGTGGCCATTACCCTCACAGAGTTGGCCTTGGATGTTGTTATGAGAGAACTTAGCTTATTACTAGTGCCGACCACAGATGCCTTCCCTTTATGTGAATTTGCTCTGTCCTGCAGTAGTCTCCTTCTATCGTTATACAATTTGACTTTGGCTGGGGTCCACCAGACAGGATGCTTAACCTTTGTGCATAGGGTCTGGGTTAGAATTGTGTGTGCATGTTCCATGCATTCATTGGGATGTCCATGGGAAGCATTTGCAAAGGGGTCAGCATTGTGGGTTGTGGCTTCCACTGGCCCAGTGGGCTGCATGGATACCATCTCAGTCCTAACAAGTGAAAATCTGTCTATTCACATATATATCAAAGTAGTCTACTGTGCTGGTGGTGGTGGTGGGATATGTATATCCAGGCCGATTATTTTGTGTCCAGATCACACTAGTGGATGACGTTCCACATACAGTACCGTGTTATGAACCCCCAGAGTGAGGTGGTGCATTGGACCTGTCTCAGTGTGCTGACCGATGGGGCTTGGTACTCTGTTGTATGGAATGTGGCAGGTATTGTTGCACAGGTGTTGGCTGAGCACTGATATCTGGCCATGTACATGTGTATCCACCAAGAGACACACACACATGCTACATATGGGAGTAGTAGTATATCACTACAGTTGAGTATCATGTATAGTATGTGTGCCATATTTTGCTGACATAGTTTGCTGATATCCTGTTTGTGTTCTCTTTCAGGGACATGGCGCATCAGCGAAATCCTGCCTACTCTGCTGCAGAAGATGAAGAGATACACCAGAGCCTGGTGCAGGATTATGACATACTGTTTTCCCGCACCAGCCAGAATCAGCAGGAGAGGGCTGCACTGTGGCAAGACCTTGTCCGTAGGGTAAATGACATTGGCACGCATAATAAGACATATGAGCAGGTACGACATCACTGCAGTGATTTAATCAGAAATGTCCGTCAGCGTGCGTCGGATATCCACAGGCAACAGGTTGCCACAGGAGGTGGGGTGGCCACACATCCCCCCTAACCAGACTGGAGGGGCTACTCCTAAGTGTTGTAGCTCCAGCCCAGGAACATCAACAGCAACACACCTGCATTATGATGGAGGCTGGATCCACACAGCAACATGACATGGAGTGTGCAGGTAATATGCCATATGTACACTTGACTGTTCTGTACACTGTTAGTTTATGCATGTGAAAGGTGTGCCCTTGGTATGTAGCTGTCAACATAGTATGTAATTGTGCAGGTGTGATATTGCCAATATCAGCAGCTGACATGTGAAAGGCAACTGGTGTACTACTGAACTGTATCATACGCAGAATCAATGGCACAGTTGTGCCCACTGACATTAATCCCCTCATTTCTGCAGGTCCCTCCGGTGTTACAGCAAGGCAGCCCATCCATGCTGGTGAGTGTGCTTTAACAATACCTATAATAGTCCTGATAGTGCTAGTAATAATAGTGTAACTCAGTAGTGCTCTGTGTGTATACTGCGGGGTGTGCATGTGTGCGTGTGTCCACGTGTGCACGTGTGCATGTGTGTATGTGTGCATGTGTGCATGTGTGCATGTGTCCACGTGTGCATGTGTGCATGTGTCCACGTGTGCATGTATGCATGTGTCCATGTGTGTATGTGTGCATGTGTGCATGTGTCCACGTGTGCATGTGTGCATGTGTGCATGTGTCCACGTGTGCATGTGTGCATGTGTGCATCACTGGTAACATTGTGTAGACATTGTTAACTGTGTTTCCTGTCTTCCTCCCACAGGTTCTGGTGCTGCACTGGTTTCCTGCAGCAGGGAACCTGAATCTGGTGCCACAGGTACTGATAATGATGATATCTGTGTAATGGCACAGGAAGGTGTGTCAGGATCCGTCATTGGTCAGCCAATTGACAGTACACAGCTGTCAACCCCATCATTGTGCACAGTCATCCTGCCAGTACATCCTATGTCACCACTGTCCCTAGGTGATGGACAGGATACAGTGGGCATTGACCAGGGTAATGTGGTATCTGTGGCACATGCTTCCCCACACATCAGCCATGGGCAGAGTCCTGAGATGGTACCACACAGACAGTTGCCCATGGGTTTTCGTGGGAGCATCCGTGGGCGTACTGCCTCTGGCAGACATGCCCAAAGAGGTCTGTCAACCTCATCTATGTTTCGGGCTGTCATGCAGGCACAGTCACGTATGGAAAGGTACACCAGACAGGGTCTGAAGGAGCTGAGAGCATGTCGCACATCCATGACTGACAGTATGCATGACATTGCGGATGCTATCCGTAATTTCACCGATGTCATAGACAGACATTGTGGGGACATATTACAACAGTTCCACAACCACATGTCCATGAGCCAGGGCACTGGTGGACGTTTGCGGTGTCGACATGGCCGTATGCCAGCAACAGCAGCAGCTGGCAGTCGGCGCAGATGACAACAGGCTTGCGGATGCCCCCATAGTGCCAGCAGCAGCCCCAGCAATGCTGGGTCTGTGCTGTCATCAGACCACCCCAGGAGACCACGTGCACGTGGCTCTGGACAGTCCCAACAGGGACCTGTGTCCAGTCAACAAACTCCCACTTCTGATGACAGTACCCAGTCTGGCTTAGTACTGGATACGGTCCGTAGCACCCCTGCCAGGCACAGGTACCGTGTCCGTACCCACAGACACTGATCTGTATGACCTGCCAGGTGCAGTCTGCGGCTGTCCACAAACTCCAGTATATGGCAGCCATGAGGTGGAACTGTGTGCATGCATACACACATGCAAAATGTTAACACCTAGGGCTACCACATACACACACACACTGCACCAACAGTGCCCCACCCTGTACTGCTGTCCCTCACCAACACATATACAAATACATGTCAATTGGTGGTATCAGTGGCAGACTCAGGCATACCTAATTCACACCCTGTGCACATGATGAAACTGTGCCACCTCCTGCAATTGCCGACATCAGTGCAGGAACAGGTTAACATGTTGCTGATGCACAGGGTGACTACATAGAAGTGTATTACTAGTATCATGTTGGTAACAGTACAGTGTGCTGATATGATTGTGTGTATATCCCAGCATGCCTGATGCAGTAACTGTATGACTGTCCTGAATTGTTATCTACACCCATAGTAAGTACCATAGTGTAACAGCTGCACATTATTGCATACTGGTGGTAAGGATGTCAACAGATAGCCACATACATAGGTAGCACAGGGGAGAAGCTAATGCAAGTAGTAATACGCAATGATGGACATGTACACTATGCAATGTGGATGTTTGTGCATGTTGATATGTGTGCAGTACCAATTTAATATAAATTAAATTAAATATTAAATAATATCAGTTCTACCATGGACAACTGAGCTGTGCATTCCTGGGTACATGTTGACAGTGCCTGCATATTTGCACTGTTACCTACTGGAAGTGTTACCCCTTCTTTGTCGTACAATGGACTACATCCAGCCCTGCTTACTGTAGCTTTGCATGCATGTTTGCTTGAGGTTCCCTGGAACACTGATTTCACCTGCAATGCAGATTTACAGAGCTTCTGTGGATTCCTAGTGACATCTGCATAGCGTACTATACGAATGTCAATTTTACACTTGACAGAACATCACTGTCTGTCCTGTTCGCATGTACGTTGCCTGTGACACATTGCATATGACTTACCTGGCATTTACCCATGTGTGCAGTCATATATGCCAGCACTATGAAATCAGTAGCAGTACACCCACACATACTCACCTTCAGTATGTTGTTCCCCATTGGCCCTATGTGTTGGTAATCACCATGGCAATCACACTACTATGGTAGCATGTGCAAAGGTAACCTGTGAATCACCTCTATGGTCCAGTTGTGGTTTATGTGAATCATGTGGCAATGTCACAGCTGCCACATGTATGCAGTCAACCCTCTCCCCTGGCCAGGAACGTACAACACATGTGTGAGATGCAACCACATAGCCAATCTGGGGACTAAGCACTCTGAACCCAGTACTGCCATACCCTGTCAGGTGGCATGACATACTACAGTGACTACAATACCAGTTTGACATAGACCTGCACTGACAGCAATCCGAACACAATGGGGCATACTCGGAGCCTCAGAATAGCATCCTGCCTGAGCATCACACACCTCCGCAGCTGGCACACAGGCATACGTTAAGTCAGAACAGAGCACATGCCACACATGGCACACACATCCCGTGTGCCACACACTCACAGCCTGTAGGGCTACACAACACACCTGCTACAGATGTGTCAGGTACCTCTCTTGGCCGCTGCAGTGGGGTCCCGCTCAACAGGCTGTACGTGGTGAAGGTCACAGTGATATGCCCGTGGGGCACTATGGTCCACCACAAAACACATGCATACAGGTCAGTCAGGGGCATGGACACATATGACTCAGTCATAGTCCATGCCACTATGGATGACCTGAGACGTACCTCCCTGGACTACATGATAGGGAACATAGAAGGGCTCTCTCAGCATGTGGCATGGGCCAGTATGAGCCTGACCTTGGTTGCCATCATACCCTCACCAGGTATGCTACCATAATATGTAGGAAGGGTGTGCTATGTCTACATTCTGCTCAATCTCCAATGTCATTCATAGGGTATCCAGTGGCTGTCAGCATGTGCTTACATGCTAGGGAAGCCACAATGATTTGCAAGGGGCAGCTTGCACGTGACACCCATGGGCCATTGTATATTGGCGAAGCCCCTTGATACACACATAGTGCCTTTTGCTGCAGGACACAGATTACAGAGCCACCTCCGCGGGTATCACATGGGATTGGACACTAACAGTAATGCTACACAACATCAGCAGTGTACACCGCAAGATGCATGCACTGGACACTGTCCTCAGCACAGTAAACTGCAATATCTGTGCAGTAACAGATTCCTGATTCATGGCTCACAGGTGCAACCCATGACTGCCAGGTTATACCTCATACCATGCCTGTCGTCCCCTACACATGTAACACACATGAACAGGGGGGTGGTATCTCAAGGCACCACAGATACACACACCTCCAGGTTGTTGGCACAGCACAAAGCATCAGGGCCTATCCATGAGCAGCTAACAGTGTGTTGGACTGCCTTCTGGTTCATAGCCTAGCACACACATTCCTCCCATACACAGGAAACCCACCTGTCCTCCCTAACAACACTGGGAATATGACAGTCTCTAGATATGTCTTTATATGGCTGGACTGCATCCAGCCAAACATTGTGTGTGAGCATTACTGTAGCTACAACACACTAGCTGAAAGGTTCCCAGCATGTAGTCACTGAATTGCAGTGGAACAACATGTTACCACTCCCACAACAGGTGGGAACATGCAGCACCTGTTCATCGACTACATGTAGACTATATGGCCCAGACCAGATGTGTATCCCCCGCTGTTAGGATGATACCATATACAACTCACACTGTATATACACATACCGCATGCGGCCCCCGCACAGTAAGACACAGTCATAATGTTATGCATTGCAAATACCATTTATCCACTTGAGGCACGTGTCAGACATGGTAACTACTGAAGGTCACAGGTATATATGTGTATGTGTCACACACATACATCATGTGTGCATTGCCATTGCTGGTTTAAGCAGTGTCATGCATTGTTATGAACAACAACCCACACATGGTAATTTTGTGTGACAACCACACGTGGCAGTTGTGGGTTTCCAAAACATACCTATCTGTGCTCTGACAGTGGTAATAGACCCAGTAGCAGAGCGCACTATTGGCATTACTGGGCAATTAGCCCTGTTTGGCTGTACTGATAGTGTGGTGACATCACCTGTGTTTACTGGGGGAATATGCAGTATCTGGTGTATTGTAGTAGTTGCCAAAAGGAACTGTTTTCTCACACTTGCGATTACACACACCTTACTACCCCCCCACACACTTGCCATTTGCAGGATTCATACCCCTACCTAACTATGTTATGACACGTGAGAAAAATGCATTAGCGAAGCGTACTATTCGGATTACTAGGAGCTTCCTCTTCTCCGCTGTACTTATAGGGTGCTGACATCATCAGTGTTTGGAAAGGGTAATGTGCATCATGTAGTGTGTTCTCCTGATTGCCAAAAAGCACATATTTTTCATACAGAATTGCACACACACAAACTCCCCTCATCCAAGCACACACACTTGCAATTTGCAGGATTCATACCCCTACCTATGTTATGACATTTGAAAGAGACGCATTAGCGGAGTATGCTATTCGCATTACTGGGAGGTTTCCCTTCTCCAGCTGTACTTATAGGGTGCTGACATCATCAGTGTTTGGAAAGGGTAATGTTCATCATGTAGTGTGTTCTCCTAATTGCCAAAATGCACATATCTTTCACACAGACTTGCCAACACACACACTCTCCTCATCCACACACTTGCCATTTGCAGGATTCAAACCCCTTCCTAGTTATGTTATTACACTTGAGTGAAACGCATTAGCTATGCACGCTATTCGCTTTACTGGAAGGTCCTCTTCTCCTGCTGTACTTATAGGGTGCTGACATCATCAGTGTTTAGAAAGGGGAATGTGCATCCTGTAGAGTGTTTTCCCAGTTGCCAAAAGGGACATTTCCCTCACACAGACTGAGCATTTACAAGATTCAAACCCCTACCTGATTATGTTATGACATTCAAGACAGACGCATTAGCAGAGTGTGTTATTCGCATTACTGGGAGGTTTCCCTTCTCCTACTGTACTTATAGGGTGCTGACATCATCAGTGTTTAGAAAGGGGAATGTGCATCCTGTAGTGTGTTCTCCTAGTTGCCAAAAGGGACATTACTTTCATACACACTAGCCCCCCTCCGCACACACTGGGCATTTACAGCATTCAAACCCCTACTTAGCTATATTATGACACTCGAGACGGACGCATTAGCAGAGCACGCTATTCGCATTACTGGGAAGTTACCCTTCTCCTGCTGTACTTATAGGGTGCTGACATCATCAGTGTTTAGAAAGGGGAATGTGCATCCTGTAGAGTGTTTTCCCAGTTGCCAAAAGGGGGATTTCCCTCACACACACACTAACTCCCTCCACACACACTCTGGGATTTTGTAGGACTCAAACCTCTACCTAGCTATGTTATGACTCCTGTGATGGACGCATTAGTAGAGCACGCTATTCACATTACTGGGAAGTTACCCATCTCCTGCTTTACTTATAGGGTGCTGACATCATCAGTGTTTAGAAAGGGGAATGTGCATCCTGTAGAGTGTTTTCCCAGTTGCCAAAAGGGACATTTCCCTCACAAACATACTAACCCCCTCCACACACACTGGGCATTTGCAGGATTCAAACCCCTACCTAACTATGTTATGACACCCGAGATGGACGCATTAGCGGAGCGCGCTATTCGCATTACTAGGAAGTTGCCCTTCTCCTGCTGTACTTATAGGGTGCTGGCATCATCAGTGTTTAGAAAGGGTAATGTGCATCCTGTAGAGTGTTTTCCCAGTTGCCAAAAGGGACATTTCCCTCACACAGACTTGCACACACAACAACCCCGCTCACCCACACACACACACACACACTGAGCATTTGCATGGTTCAAACTCCTACCTAACTATATTATGACACTTGGAGAAGCATTAGCAGAGCACGCTATCCGAATTACTGGGCATCTGATCTGCACCTGCTGTATTTATAAGGTGCTGACATCTTTATTTCTACAGAGGTATGTACATCTAGTACTACCTGTCAGGTGGGGGATAGCATATATATGCATTTGCAGCCACCTACTTCAGGGTCTGATATGCACATTGCACTGGCAGGTTATGTTCTATACCATGCTTCATGACCACAGGACCTGTAACACACAACACAACCAGTCCAGAACACCCCTCCCACATCCAGGACACACACTTTGCTTCCCTGGGAACAGTGCCGGGATATGCAGGTGTTCACATACACCATTCCAGTTGTTAACATCAGGTACAGGTATATTGTGTGTGGGAACTACTCAGGCCTCTACAACATTACCCTACAGCCACTACAATTTGTGGGTCCATGTGCTATGGCAAAACCACTCACCACAGCCACATGGGGGAATACATATTGCACCTGTCCATCTGCAACATGGGTACTCACTGTTCCACACCAGAGGTAGACCACCATTGTTGATATCTGACCATACCCACCTTTCCCTGGACATCCATATCCCATCGCCACCCCCAGGCAAGGTTGTCACTGCAAACAAACTATATTTAGCACAGGCGAACTCTACACTTGTGAAGACTGGGGTGGAAGACTTCAAAGGACTCATGCTGGGGGACTATACTGGCCACTCTGCATAATCCTTGACAATTGCATTCTATGAGCATGTGTAAGGTTTGCATTGATCATGCTATCCCACATATGCCCATGACTGCTCCACAACAGGACACCTGTCAGGTGTACACCAGCCATATATGAGCTGTCCAACAGACAGAGTGAGCTAATACATTGCAGAGCTGTAGCCCACAGAGGGAGGACATCTCTGAACAGTACCAGCACTACACTTCAATCCCACATAATCATCACGACACAGTGTTGACAGTGGAATTGTCCAGACAATGCAGATAGGGCTCCCCTCAGTCTGTTATTGATGCCCACTTACTGTTAGAAGTCCTCAGCAACTCTCTTCCAGCACACACCAACAACATGGATGTGGCTTAGCACATTCAAACCCTGGGATCTCCACTGTGTCCCTGCTTGACAGAGGCACAGCACACTAGCCTCACACAATGCCTTATGTGACCTACTTTACAGTGGCACAGTAGCCTACTGTACTGGGGATACAGATGCCAAGCACACTCTGGCTAAGCTGTCATTCCCTAGGGCAAACAGCCTAGTATTGACCTCTACACCCATATGTTTAATTGTCAGATGCACAATATTTGTTGCTGATAGACTGTTTGCAGGTCTTTATTGCCATAGCATTCCCTGTTTCCATGAACAACTTGTGTATCTGTGGAAGATGTTTGAATATGAGGAGGATCCACTATATCATTTATGTCTCTGTAGTCATTTAACTGTGTGCACTGGACAGATTGCTGTGATGTGGTTGGTTCCTGGAATGACACGTACAAATACCAGATATGTGTGGCCAACTGCTAAACGGAGATATGACCTAAGTGTGTGAGCATGTCCAGTTCAGCCTTTCCATGGCATGTTGTCTGACATATGTCTCATTTATCAAAGTGTGCGAGCATGCCCAGTGTGAGCTTTCCATATGTTGAACTCTGCAGTCCACCACATATTTGGATGAGTGTGAACTTCAACAATATCTCACGTTTATGGTTGTGTGTTGGGTGTCATGTTGTGTACTTACTGGCCATCTGCTTAGTGTCTGAACACAACAGGGATTATACTGCGCCTGCAGGGTTTGCATGGGATACTTTGCATACAGTTGTCAACATCCTTTCATACTGACCTAATACTGTAGTACCATATAGTGTACTGGTTCAGTACTTTCACTGTGGTGGACAGTATCCTGGGCTTTAGTCCTATTACTGCTTTAAATCTTCATAGTGAGCACAACAGACTGTTTAGGGGCCAGTTGTGCACATATGACCATGTTGCATTATGTTCAGATATGGACTACCTAAACCAGGCTTGTCCAACACTGGTAGTGTATTCCACAACATAGGTGGACATTGGCAAACACTAGCGATGTGCCCTAGGTCATTTCTAATGCTAGTCAGAGAGTGTGTTTGTCCTTCAACACACATTGTAACTGGAGTTTGCCATGACATATGTCATGGTTAGTATACTGTGCCTCCGTCTACCTGTGACATAACAGTGATACCCAGGGTAAACCTACCATCTCCCATCCACTCATCAAGATTCCTATTGAGGAGTGTCGATGGGTGACTCTCTGGCTAACCTGTACTGGGAGTTTACTCAAGAGTGGGGGTGGCTTCTGTGTTATGGATCATTCAGTACAGCTTGTCCTATGTATGTCAGTGCTGGGGTTCAGGTCTCTCATGTGCATAGCTCACTGTCATTCAGATTGTACAAGGTGCAGCATGTTCATTGTTTCCAGCTTGGACATGGCTTTATACATCAGGCACAGCTTGCCTCTGGGTGGGCAGTATGGCAGTGTGTGGAGCTGCAGTTTGTTTAATCAGGCAACACATGGCATCTGTTCAAGCTCTTTGCTACTCCTGGTGAGGTACTGTTGGGGACTTTACAGTTGATGGAGGTGTCTGCTGAGGTACATCCCACAGGGGCTATTGTAGTCAATTGTAACGCTGATGAAGGATGACTGCAGAGCCACAATGACCTCCCCTTATCTAGATCTGACAACCTTCATGATTAGGTGGGTATATGGTAGCTTTCTGTGAACACTACAGCCACATGTTTGTCCAATGCAGGATATCTATCTCCTTGTGTTCCCCGGTCTCTCATTACATGTTAGGTACGTAATGGGTTAACACCTGTGTGGTAATTGGTGGGCACTTACTGTGTATCCACGGGGGTTGACTATACACTTTTCTGCAATTAGCTTGCTGACATGGCTATGGCACCAGTTGTCTGTTTCTATGTGGCCCTTCTGTGGGATGCTTGTGTCAGCTGGGGGTCAGATATGGTGTGCAGTTTGTAGTCCTCTGCATACATGTTCAGTCACAGTCCTTCCATGTTGGCCTGTACCTATGGGACATATATACGAAATGAAGGAGGTCCCAGGACCAAGCCTTGTGGGATGCCACTTATATCTGGTTTGTAGTCTGACATGGCTGCAGCATGTCTGACCATGTCAGTTCTGTCCTTGGTCTAGTTTGCAACCTGACATAGGGGTTGATATTTAAGCTGGTGAACATATCTATACTGAACACGTAGGGTATTGTCTGGAAGCATTTGCAAGGTCCAGCTACGCTGTGTGGACCACATTGCCCTCATCAATTACCTTAATGACTGTTTCAAATGGGTCAAACATGTTTAGGGGCAGGATCTGCACTTATGACAGCCACACTGGGTAGGGTCCAGTGTCAGTAGGTCCCCGATATCTTTATGTCTGCGGTACATGCTGATCCTTTCCATAGCTGTGCAGACCAAGCTTGTCAGGATTCTGGGGTGGTAGTTTGCAGTATCCCTTCAGGCATCACCTTTGTTGAGAAGGACCACTGTTGTTGTACACTGCTCTTTGGGTACATATCCTGTGGTAAGGCTGACATTGAGCAGTAGTGTGATTTGGCATTCCATTCTTCTTGGAGTCCATGTTGGACTCAGCCCAGGACACCATCTCATACCATTGCTGCTGTGTGTTTTGCTTTGTAGATGCTGGCTGTTACCTCAGCATCTGCAATGTCAGGGGACCAGCAGTCTGCTGGGATAGTTATTTTGGATTCGGGGGGGGGGGGGGGTTTACACTGCACCTGTCAGGTTGTATGTTGGCAATATGTGTGTGTGTTTGGTATGTTGTTTGTAATATTTATGTGATTCAGAGCATATCTGTGAATTCCCAACACGGTTCCTACCATCAGTTGAGTAAGCCTTGGGATTATCCTTAGTGTCCTGTACAATTTGTATCTTCATAGGTTCATAGGTTCATACTAGGCTATCCACCCTAGGGCATTTGTAAGCCTAGCCAGGGTGTGTGTGTCTTTCGCCACCCCTTGCTATGCGAATATTATGGCCATTTATGATTTACTTTACTGTGCCTCTGTCTGGATGTGACACAGTGAAGGCCCCCCAGTGTACATCTACGATCATCCATCCACTTGGCAATATTCCTGTTGAGGAGTGTCAGTGAGGGGCTCTGCCTAACATGGAGTGGGATCCTGTTCCAGGGTGTGGGGAGCCTCTGGGTTATGTATCTGTCCCTCCAGCACATCCTATTTCATTATGTGTTGGGGTTGACATCTGTCACTCTTACAGCTCCAATGGCTTTGGTTTTTCTGGGGTGGAGCATGTCCATTACTCCTGTGTTGGACATGGCCTTGTACAACAGACATACAATGCCTCTGTGTAGGCAGTATGTGACTGCATTCAGCTGGGATGTCTACAGCCAGGCAGCATATGACATATATTTGAGACCCTTTATCCTCTTGGTGAGGTACCTTTGGGGTCTTTCTAACCGCTGCAGGTGTCAGGTAAGGTACATCCCAAATGAGGCATTGTACTAGATTATGGGTCTGATAACAGAACAGTACAGGGGCACAATGACCTCTGTTGACATAAATGTGAATCCTTTCATGTTATGGTGTCCAATATTGACAGTCTTCCTAGCCACATTGCCAATGTGAGTGTCACATAACAGGTTCCTGTCCACTTGTGTCCCTAGGTCCCTGATTACTCCTTGCATACATAATAGTTTACCACCTATGTGGCAATTTGTGAGTACCTTGTTTGGTATTTGGTGGGACATTCATACTGTCCAGTGTCTTCAGGACGTCTGGGTGGGGTTCCTGTGTGTGAGTGTGTGGTCTGTAGCATGCTACAGACTGTACAGCAGTTTTGATTACAGTTAGGTGCACATGGGTGGTCTCCGATGCTTCGTGCAATGTCAGTTACCTGGACGTACGGGTGTCTGTGCTGCATATGGATACTCCCCCTCCTTTTATGTTTTGGTCCAGGTTTTGGGGCCATAACGCATGATATGAGGTATAACCTGGTAGTGCTGGTGTGCTGTCAGTAGGCTTGCAGCAGGTTTCTGTCACTGCACAGACATCGATGTTCTCCATACTGGGGAGGGCCTCAGGAGCATGCATATTGCGGTTTACACATTTGGCATTGGTCAGCATTACCCTTATGTTTCTTAACACTTATGTTTTCTAGGGTGGTGGGTTAGTCTTTTTCAGCCTTGCCTACGTACGGCTCCATGGAGGTGGCAAAAGCCTTATCCAATATCCAGACGCCCATGGGTAACAGGTGCAAGCCATCCCTGGAACAGCAGCATGGCTTGTCTTGCATGACATCTCAAGCAGACAGACATTAGATCCTCTTGGACTGCCAGCTGTAATTGTGCCACCTGTTAAAGCTGATCAATCTGTGTTTGTACTGTGGCATCATTCATGGTGAGGGTAGGATGCTGCAAACAGCCAGTGTCATACCGGCTTGGAGTACATACTCAGAGAGCTCATCCATGTCTCTTTTCATGTAGTCCAGGGAGGTACATCTCAGGTCATTCACACCAGCATGGACAATGACTGCATCATATTTCTACTTGCTTTGGGGTGACCTGCGTACTTGTGTTATGTGGCGTATTGTAGCAGCCTACAGGCAGCTTACTGTACCCTTTCCCTTGTTCAGTCTGGTGAGTGGGACAGCAATGTGTCTGCCTATATAGTCACCTATTACAACTGTATCAGACGTGTTGTTTGTCCTTCTGGCCTGTGACTATTTGGCACACCAGCTTTGTGTACTATGTGTTGCATGTGCTATGTTTGGAGGTTGTGGTTACTTGGGGGTCTGCTTTGGAGGCCTCTGTTGGTGTGGTGTGTTTCTAATTAGGGCCTCCAGGAATGTTTTTCTGTGTTTATGTGTTTGGTTTACAGTTGTGATAGGTTTATGTGGGACTGGGCTTGTGGTGTGTGTGGTTACCTTCTCCTCCTGACTAGTTTTGACAGTACTGAGTTGAGGGAGCTCAGCCTCCGGTTTGGATAAATGGTTGCATCTCTCACATATATTTGTATTTATTGGGGGGTGTTGAGGGTTGTCTGTGTACTTGGGGCAGGTGTAACATTGCCTCAGGATTCACAGTTTCTACTTGTTGTAGCTGGCCTTAGTGGATTGTATGTGTGGACATATTTTATTGCCATACTACTGATCAGTGATTACTTCCCTTTTTATGTTTGCTCTATCATGTAGTAGCTTCCTCATTCTCTTGCATGGTTTGGTAATGGCTGGAGTCCAGCATGCCAGATGCCTGCGTGTATGGCATTGTGTCTTGTTGTTATTTGTGATTGCATACTCCAAGCATTCCTGGCTGTGTTCATGGAATGCCTGTATAACAGGTTGTGCGATGTGTCCCATATTTTGCACATGCACAGGGCCTTTAATGGATTCCACATCAGTTTGGAGGGGTGCAACTGTTGCTTTACACATGTTTTTCACTGAGGTTTTCTGGCCAGAGACTGTAGTCAGGATGTGTATATCCGGTGTGATTACTCTATGGTCTGGTCTTACCAGTGAGGGATACACTTCTCATCTTGCCATCCAGTACCCATGTTGCTGATTATCACATCCAGTATGCTTACCCCTCTTGTGGGAGTGGTATGTTGTTCCTGGGCATTTTGGTTTATGGATTCTAGGAACTTTTCTCCTACAGTGTTGGTGCTAGTATAATGCTCCCAGTGTATGTCTGGGTATTTTCAGTCAACCAATATAATGTGGTTTGGGGGGCTTGATATATTCATGTATTCCAACATAGGCCAGGTGCAGTTCCTGGTGTTAGGATGGTAGTCTGTCGCAGGCTATATACTGTGAAGCAGTTTTAGCCACTGTTACTTGACCATGGCTAGTCCATGCTGCTTCTTGTTGTGGTACCAACATGGGGGTGTGGTTATCCTTGACAATTATTGCTAGTCACCCTCCTTTTGTAGCTGGTTCCATGTTTTGAGGCTGTACAGCACAGTATGGTGTGTAACCTGGTAGTGTTAGGGTGCTGTTGTGAGCCTTGACCCAGTTTTATGTTACAGGACAGTTATCAACATTCTTCATACTGGGTGCGTTTACACTGCACGCATCTTGCTGTTTAGACTTCTGGCATTGGGTAGCATTACATCTAGGTTCTTATCCCTTGTGGTACCTATGGAGGTGGGTTTGTGTTTTGAGCCTTACCTATTCAGGGCACGCTGTGGGTACTGACAGCCTTTCCCAGTATCCATGAGGCCTGGACTGATAGGTGCATGCCACCCCTAGCAGGTGGTGCATCATGTCATGCTCAGCATGTCATCCCAGGCTGGCACACATTGGCTCCCCTTTGACTTACTGCATTACTTCAGCCAATTCTTGTAATTGATCATCCCATCATCATATTGTGGCTTCATGCTTGGTGAGGGTGGATGTTAGTCAGGGTCCTCAAGTGTGCATATAGTACATGGTATTACATTACTTAACACAAGGCATTCATGCCTCAGGTGGTGCTGCAGGGCTGCCTCTGTCGGATGCACATATTACACTCCCTGTGCATGTTTGAGTGCAGGTTATGTCATTTTAGGCATCCATGTTATTATATGAGTGAGTCAGAGAGGGGTATCATTCCCAGGGTACCGACTGAGTCAGTGTATGTGCTATGCGTTGCCTCTTTGCCAAGGCCAGGGCATACTGGGCATGCCTCCTTCTGCCTACTGGGGCAGGCTCAGGTTGTTCCTCCTCCGAGTCACGCTCTGCCTGTGATGGCCTTGGCAATGGTGGGGGGCTGTTTGGCCCGGCCCTATGCTGGTCCTGCTGCAGCTGTTTTTGCAAGATCATATTATGTAGCATAGCACATACCATGACAATTTGGGTACATGTAGTTGGTGAGTACTGCAAGGCTCCACCAGATGTGTCCAGACACCGGAACCGTGACTTGAGCAGCCCAAACACATGCTCTATTACATTACGTGTTTGTGCGTGTGCCTCATTATGACGTTCCTGTTCAGGTGTGTGTGCGTTTCTGATGGGTGTCATCAGCCACGGCTCCAGTGCATAACTTGCATCCCCCACTAGGTGTCCGTGTGGGATGTCCCCATTGGCAAATGTCTGGTACAGCTGCGTCAAATGCCAGATGTGGGAATCATGGTAGCTCCCAGGGCAGCCAGCACACACATTCATTATTACGCCCTGGGCATCACACACGACCTGGCAGTTGATGGAGGGGAAGCCCTTGCGGTTAATGTAGGCCCTACCCCACTCACCGGCTGGTGCTTTGATGCGTATGTGCGTGCAGTCTATTGCACCCACTACCTCAGGGTATTCCGCTATTTGCTGGAAGAGACGCATATTGCTGGCCAATACCTCACGGGCATTGGGGAAATATACATGATCACCGACATGTCCTGACATGGCATCCAGGAACTGGTGCAGTACCCTGGAGGCTGATGCCTGTGATATCCCCATCATATCACCAGTTGGTCTCTGGAAGGCACCTTTTGCTAGTTTTCTTAGGCCAACACATACCTTGGTTTCCACTGGGATGGATTCCCCTCTGTTGGTTCTGTGTGTGAGGCGTGGCCTGCACAGCTCGACAATTTGCTGCAGGAGGTCTCTGTCCACTCTATAGCGCTCTACTATCTCCAGCTCATGTAACCCATGGTAGGTGACCCTGGGCCTGTACACTTTTCTCCGTCTCCTCACTGTGGGTTGTCTGGCACCATCTGCATTGTCACCACCCTCAGCAAGTTGCCTATGTCTCCTTATGACAGCTATGGCAGCCCCTAGCATTTCTGCTCTGAGTTCAGCTTTTTCAGTTTTCACTTCTAATAGCTTACTCCTGTCTTGCAGTGTCTCTTGAGAGATACATCCTGCACTGCTGTTTGCAGAGTTTTAAGTGCTTGGCTGAGCTACTATTCTGCCTGTGTAATTGCCTGCTTCTAATTGTTTTCACCTGCTAGCTCCAGCAGTATTCCCTGCTAGCTTCCTACTAATTCTGTTGCTTCCTTTTTCCTTTATGTTTCCTCAGGGGGGAGCTACATGCATACCAGCAAAAACACGCTCACAGTGGCTTACACGCATGCACACATGCTTACACGGCTCAGTATCTGCTTATTCGGTTTGAAAAGTGCGCACACCAGCGCAAACAGTGTTACAAGTCTGCCAACAGGCTCCCACATGCTCAGTCTGCCCTACACGCGCGCACACTAGCATAAACAGTCTTCAAAGTCTACCAACATGCTCCCACATGTTCAGTCGGCCTTGCACACGTGCACACTGTCCTACCCGCGCCTCATGGCATGCATACGTGCGCATGCATGCCCAGCAAGAAACTTTGGAGTACGTAACAGTGTACACTTTCCATTTCTTGACTTTCCCATGCTTATCTTGTGGCACTCCTCTTCCCATGATCTTTGTCTGACATCTGTCATGTAACACTGACCTCCAATGAACTGCATTTCTTTCTACCATTCCCCCCTGTGATGTCACCTATCTCCTACTCTATTCCTCCCCCTTATGTATCTCTTACAGTACTCAGAATGTGCTAATTTGCTATGTGACAGTGGGATTCAGTATCCTATCCCTCATTTACATCAGATTGCCTACTAATGCTTAGTTACATGTCTTAGACTCAGCTTCCCCCCTTAGCAACCACTAAACAGTGGCCATGTTGTTTTTGGTCTGCTGGTCCCTGCATTGTAAATCCATGTATTGCATAAAACCCACATTTGTGGGTTTATAACCTTCACTTTTAGGTTTTATACAGTGCAGCCCATTTGCGCGGGGCTGCGCTGTGTTTAAACATCGGCGATCGCCAAAAAAAAAATTTTTTTTTCATATTTGCATCGGGGTACCTTGCCAATGGCCACATATTTGGCCATTGGCATGCTGCCTGACACATATGCACCCTTTATTTGGAGCTGACATGGCTCCATTGTGATTTTTGCAGAAACGTACTCAGTTGTCAACTGAGTACATTTCTGTAGCTAAAACGACTCTTACACGGGCTGCTTTCTGTTTCATGGATCGCTACCCTACCTCATTTGCATGCCTTTCAGCTGCAAGTGAGGTATTTAGCATATCCACGCCCAGTCCGTGTAAGAGACGTTTTAGCTGGTCTCTTACATGGAGTTTCGGGCTATTCCTGGATTGCGAGGCTTGAATGGAGTCTTACACGTCTCTTACACTCTGTGCAAGCCTTCGTGAATCCTGCCCATAATCTATATCTAGGCTGTACTGGAGAAACTCTTTTTGTTTAGAAAATCTGGAACAGATTGCAATTTTCATGTCTCCTAAAACTTATATCTTTTTTTGATGGCTATCCAATATTACCATAGCTCTGATATGCGTGTTGCTTAGTTTTATCAACCAAAACATTTTCTACATAAATGAATTTAACTTTCAAAACTATTCTTGTGAAAAAGTGGAAGGGGATTTATAACACCACAGCAACCAAAGGTGCCTTCACAAATTTTCAACTGGCATACAGATGGAAACTGTAGCAACTAATTAAAATCAAAAGTAAAAAAATATCATAACCCAATGTGCATATGATAACTGATGTTTTCATTACAAAATGTTGAGTTTCTGTACTTATATGCATATTTTCTCCCTGGACCATCTTTGAAAAGGGAACTTACACTCAGTCAGACTTTCCCATTCAACAAATGCAATAACTAAATAAATAAAAATACTGTTTTTTTTTATTAGTACATTATCAGTAAGGTTCATCACAAATCATACTATTTTGTATGTTAGATTATGTTATTCACATACAACTGATTATTTTGTTGAAAAGCTAATAAAAGTGTCATATGAAATAAGCAGGAAGGAAATTTATTGCTAACCTAAATGTATCTGATAAATTGTAAAGCAGATTTTGTATTCAAGCCATACTCCATGGACCTTATATTAAGAAAGTCAGTCATTAGCAGTATTTAAAAAAGGCAATTTAGTACTCTCCATAGGCAAACTTTCAGATATCAACCACATATTACCATTTGCAAGGCACATTTAGATAATAATCATTTTTTCTTTCTAGAATTCCTTTTTATGTGCCTCAACACATCCATTGATTTCTATCCTATGGCAGTTATTGAACAACTTATAGCCTATCAAAATAATGGTAATATGGAGGCTATAGCTCAAAGTTTATGGTAGCCAAACTACAGGACAAAGTAAGGCGAGTAATCATTACTTATTCCTTACTTTGGCTCCATCGACTGATCCAGTCTTTTTATTTACAGTCTACTACAGTCTATGTATATGCATTCAATATCAAAGCAATACATTTCTGAAATAATATTTCTGAAGTGTTGTTGAAGTATCCCCTTTGCTGGCTATGTCCCTTTGCCATCTTCAAAAGTCTTGCTTTCCAGATCTGCCATTCTCATTCGTCCCTCAGCAACGCAAATCAAATCCAGACAAAAACATTGTACCATACATCTTTTATTAATGTGACAAGCTTTCCGTATCTGTTTAATTGGCAAGATAATTAGAACACTTGATTTGTGTCAATTTTTACTTGACATAGACTATTTAAGAGCATTTGTTCTTGTGTTTTCACACTGAACTAATGTGTCCCTTAATAATTGCTGTGAGGGATGAATCTATTTATTGCATTTTATTAAGCATGTATATCACTCATGGTCCTCTTTAGTGTCACATCTATCAGCTTCCAAATGTAGATGGAGTAGTTCCACTAAAACGTTTTAATGGGGTCAGTAGGCCATGGAACTTATTCTTATTTTCATTCAGTATATGGACTGGGTCATTTTGTTTTCACCAGAACTTACTTGTTTTTTGATGAAATTCTAATCGTTGGAATTGCTCTTCTCAGAATAACTAGGCTGCATTTGTGAATATGTAGAATTTATACCAGCTCTGAGCCTGCGCTGCTCCCGTGGTACAATAATTTTAAAGATAGCACGTATAAGCAGTGGGCATCTGTGGTATCAGTTTCCACACTCGGTTCGAAATTGAATAAAGTTACACTGCAAGCATAAGGCGATAAATTAATATTTAACATTTGCTATATTTCTGTTGCGATTACAATTTACATTTCCAAGATGAAAGAGATGCAGTTATGGGTCTCTCACTTCTTAATGGGACCTGAAATGACCAGGCAGACACATAGTCTGTTTTGTGGATAGACACAACAGAATATATCATTCAATGTAGTTAAAGAAGGACTTATTTACATATTACATTGATAAAATTCATAACATACAGGATTATGACAATGTTTCTCTTCATAACCATGTACATGTTAAAAAAATGGACTACAAGAAATTCACCTTAAGATTAGAATGAAGTAAAATTAATGATGTAAATCTGGAGTTGAATTCTGACATCCATGACAACAGACATTGGATCATAATTATTTTTAGTACAAAGAGCTTTACTTGCCCATGTAATGTTAATTACAGAGAGGGAAAGAGGGAGGGATAGAGAGAGAGAGAGAGAGAGAGAGAGAGAGAGAGAGTAAGTAGGAATGTTAAATGATTTGCAGTTTTGAAATCATAATATACTGTGGCTACTGACTAACAGACAGCAGCCACAAACAATATGTATCTCATTCCATAGCAGCATTAAAGGCTATATTACACTCTGGGTATAACACATACAAAAAGGTACTGTGGTGGGTAAAACATGCCAGAGTATGTTACAGCTTTTAAAACTGTTTGAGTTTCCTGTCAGTGCTCTAAGGTAGATGCTGTTAATGCTTAGTATAAGACTAAAGTGTAAAAAAAACACTTAAAGGTGCTAAACAAAGATTGTTTATTAATTCAGAAAAGGAGTTAAAAAGTTTATATTGTTTCCAAGTTCGGAGTATAATCATGGTGCTCATTGTATTACAAATGGATAAATTGTGAGCTCCGTTAAATAACCCAACAATCCTGCATGATATTCTAATCAGAGTTGTAGTACTCGCACTAACCTGGTAATGAAATAGGAATAAAGGAGTAGTTTATTCTATACAACTTGCCTTCATATAAAAAAAATCATTGCTAGAGATCTAATGGGTTGCTGTGGCAATCTGTACTTCATTCTCGCTGCTCTGACTATTGACTCATTTAATGGCCAGATGAAACTCTCCTCAAAATTATGTCGGTTATTGCATGATGTAACTAGTCAGGCCACTACCAGATGTGTCCCACCTAATGACTTCACGACAGACAATAATGATAGTAGTGATGTGTTTATCACAGTATATAGGAAAGCTAGAGGGCCAGAAGAATACTGTCACTCCTCTGCCACACTTTGCTTTCCTGCCTGCTTCTAGCATCATACAATTTCTGTTTATTCCCAAGCACTAAACAAAAAAGTTTCCCTTTGTATCTGTGACATAACTTCTACTCCTCAGCTTTGTTTCACAAAAAAAAAGAATAAGGCATTTTCTACACTGCAATACTACTAAGCAAAATGTACTCTTTCAGTTACACTTCAGTTCAAAGTCAGTACAACCTTAGGATGTATTTCACAAGACATGTGTGTCATATATTTTGTACTGCTATTTCTTTTGTGTCTTAGGAAAGTCAGGATATATTGCAGTGCTTTCCTTCTGCTGGTTTCATTTATCTTCCCACTACCAATATCAAGCAGGCCTATAATTTCCGCCTTACTCTGTGACAGCTTTCACTGACAGACCTCATAAAGTTCTGCTCTTGTCATCCGTATAGACCATTACTTTTGCTTGTCTGATGAGCCTAGATACTTAACATATAAATTGCTTGGAATTGTATCATCTGCCATTGGAAAGATTAGGCTCTTTACTTCGACAATGTCTAGTTTTATGCATAGTAAAATTTTATTTATGAAAAGTGGAGAAAATAATTCCAGTACCTTTGTAAATCCACAAGCCTCTGTAAAGGTGACAGAATGTTTAACTTCAGACTGAATGAGTCCATATTTAGAACTAGTCATAACATCACATACTGAAAGAAATACAATAATTCTTATGAAATTTATGCATGATTTTCAAATTCTAAAGTTAGAGTGGTTACATCATTTAACTCACTTCTGAGCCAGTAAAGGAACCCAGAAAAACATTTTTTTTCTTACAATATACTTAAAAAAAAAACTGTTACTGGCAAATCTCACTGTATGAAAGAATATTAATTATCTGTTTTGTTAAATGCAGCCTAGAATATGACTTTTATTTCTAAGAATTTTCAAGAAAAATTAAGTGCTCCAGTTAAATCTTGCACTGTTTTATGAGTGGAATTTTGTCAGATATATTCTACTAATAATAGCAATTAAATTGAATTATATGCTGCCATATTTTCTTTTGTAATGACTATAGTGCAATTTTCCTTCTACAGTGTTGATCTCTAGCCTAGTTTTCTGCTTCATCATTAAAAAAAAAAAATATATATATATATAGATATATGCAGAGCACATTTTTTTCTAATGTATTACAGTGATTTTGTTGGTCAGAGTGTTTGAACTCTAAGAGTTTAACTTATAGAGTTGGAGTGTTTTCATTCTACAAATCCCAATTTCATTCAGCATGTTTTTGATAAGTATAAGTTTAAATCCTATACGTTTTTTCATTTTCTTATCAGTAAAAAATTCTGAAATAAGCTATTTCTAGAAAAATGCTACCATGACAATAAAACCACACAAAGCAAATATGCTTAACCTTACCTCAGCATAGCTAAATATCACATACATTACCTTTCTTATGTTATCTAAAATAGTTGTTTATTTACTTGTTACATTTTCCTCTCTCATATCCATTATGTATTCCCTAACCCTTATAGGATCATATTGGTTTCTCACTATCCCAGTGTATCTCAGCTAAAACTACCTTTTTATTGTATCATTTCTTCCCCCATGCATGCCAGCCATCATGCCTCAAAGGAGCTATGATCCAGACAGCCATGAAGATGTTTTGGGCTTTTGCTGACATCCCTGTGAGAGCATTCATTTGATTTTATGAATCTAACTTCCACCCCCACTGATGACATGAAGAGTTGCAATACTGAGAAAGCACCAGAATCCTCTCCCTTCAGTCTGTACATACTTACCCCCCCCCCTCTGCATTGAGTATAGGCCAGTAGAACAAAATGTCCATCTGCGAATGTTGTTGTGATTAATGTGTTAAATGCACACATGTTTCCCCTGCTGTAAAGCCAGATGAATGATTCGTAAACCAGACTTAATGTCTGTTAGTATCAGTTTAATGCACTACACTGTGAACAAAGTGGCATACCTAGCTAGTCAGGTGAGCTCATGGTAAATGATGCAGGGTAATAGGCTGTGGGGATGCTGGTAACCAGAGCATAATGGTTCTAATCAACATATATACAAAAGTATTGGAAGCACTCCAAATATGGAGATTTATGGAAGTGGCATAGCATGAAAAAAAATACTGCATGTACTGGGGCATAATCATAACTGGAAAACTGTGAATAATATAGTAGTGAGCTGCACAGGGACATGGAGTAGTTGGTAGTGGGTAGACTAAACAATTAAAGTGATAGAAGAAGCACTTACAGGATCTGAGCACTGTAGCACTATGTGCAAACTATGTGGAAGGCAAGAGTTCAGAGGTTTAGGGTAAAGTCAGTTGATATTATGAAAGTAGTTTTACATCTGACCTTCTGACAAAACAAATAACAAGTTGTATGATCTATTTCTTTACTTATTTCTATCTTCCTTCACTGCCCTCTGCTTTAATGCATCAGAATGAAAGAAATTGTCTGAAAGTAGGTATTATCCATTTACCCAGTGTTATATGTTTTAAACTCATTCTTAAAGCTATGAGGAAATGTATGTTTTTTTTTTTACTGTTCTTCTGCTAGTGTTCCTAGTACAGATTTTTTTAAATTTGTTTCGTCATTGACAATTTAAAAAGCTATGAATCAATTCAAGTTGGATAGATATATCCCAGCAGCGTTGATGAACGTAGTCATATCAAGGGACTCGGCTACCTAACTAATTAGACAATGATTGCATCAGTCTTATTCTTAATATTCAGATGTACTTAATGGGCTACCCTAGAGTAGGAAAATCCTAAGAAAACATAGTGTGCATCCCTTCTTGTGACATGAGTGCACTGATGTCCTATGAACATACTGAGGAGTGCAGTAAGGCAGTGCAGTAAACAATCGGTCACTGTGCTCCTGTATTCACGCACAGACACACACACACACACGCACACACACACACACACACACACACACACACACACACACACACACACACACACACACACACACAGCTATTTCCTACATATAGCTACAACAGCTGCATGCAGTATTCAGCATGGAAACACAAGTTAGAGTTAATGCAATTCAGTAAAACAATGAATGCGTTGCATTCATTATTCTTTCCTACATGCTACTTCTCACTTGAGTCTCATTTGGCCATTTTGCTCTATGGATATTACTAGCAACATGAAGGAGATAGCCAATATAATGGGCAATAGTTGACTTTACTGATGGCAGTACCATTATTGCTGCTTTTATAGCAGAAATGGTGAAGAAGTGATAGCTCTGTAGTGGCAGGTGTATCCAGAAGTCAGACAAGTGGGGAAACTGAATGTTGACTTATGTGATAAGTAGCATGTTAGGCTTCCTACTGAAATTTCAAAATCTCAAATCTTGAAAATTGCTCTTCTCCTTAAAACTCACACTTATATATAACAACTCCAAGATCACCTTGGAAAAAAGGGTGACATGACATCTCAGACTTAGTACATGTAAGTCCAATCTTTTGGCTATTGAGTCTCTGCATTTTGGAACTTGCTCTAGTGGATCATGATCATATATATATATATATATATGGATTCACTTTATATCTTCGAAATACTGAAATGTTGAAATTCAGTACTTCGAAGCTATAAAGTCAAATTTTTGAAACAGAGAAAACTCAGAAGCGTGAAATTTAAAATCTCACACATCGGAGATTTTGAATTCCGTGCTACTACTGCACACACACACACACACACACACACACACACACACACACACACACACACACACACACACACACACACACACACACACACACACACACACACACACCATCCTCCCCACACACACACACAAGCTCTCTACTACATAAAACTTAAATATTCTAACTCCGAGGTCGCACTACACATAAACACACACACAACACCACCACACAAGCTACATTCTGCTCGCACACACACACACATCACAGCAACAAAACACACTAACACATACCACAGCCACTACCCCAAACCCTTAACACACACACACTTACCTGAATCTGTAACCACAGTGGAACCTCAGAAGCGTGAAATTCGAGGTTTTGAAATTCGCGCTTCTGAGCTTTCTCTCTTTTCAGGATTCCACTTTATGGGCTCGAAATACTGAATTTCAACATTTCAGTATTTTGAGCTTCTAAAGTGAATCTATATATTTATATATATATATATATATATATATATATATATATATATATATATATATATATATATATACAGACGTGCACATATATACATATACATATACATATACAAAGAGAGAAAGCGAGAGCAACATTCTGCACAGAAGATGTTTAAGGCACCTTTAGTGTACTTCAATCTGAAACATGAGGATTTTTTCACAGCTGTTAGCTAACTTACAATGTTTTTTTTTTTAATTGGCAGTCAAGGGGGTTGACTGAAAGCAGGAAACAAGGCTTTTATTTTCTGTCCTACATGATCTTTGTAAAGGATGACTTGGAAGCATCAAATGGAAAAGCTCAGCTGGTGCTAACTTGCAGAATTAGTAGCTGACCTTGGAGAGGCCTGTAGCATTGAATTTTTGTTTTAAAAATAAACTGTATCCTGAGAGACTGAGAGAATTCTGAGTTATTGTTTATTTTGAATGATACTGCAAAGCCAATTGGCAATTATTTTGTTTATTATTTCTGACTTTTGGAAAAAGAACTTCTGTTTTTAAATATGTCCTGTCTACAGTGTCTCTTTATTTACCTCAAGGTTTATGGACAGGCAGTTGGCCAGAGACTTGTCAAGTTTCAACCTCACATGACTTCTACTGCATAGTGGTAACCATATTTGAGCTACTAAGTTCCCTACCTCAATATGACTGCTGTGATCCTGGAGTGGTTAACTGCTGATTGACAATGGAGTAAGTATTAAACAAAATTCTTGAATCACACTTGGAACTGACAAAAATCTGGTAGAATTACATCAGTGGTTACTTTTGCTAAGTGGCATAGCTGACAACTCTAGGACTATTAGACCCAGTGCCAGATCTATCTCAAAGTAATGTAGGCAAATTACTAGGACCTGGTGCTGGGGAAGTGGGGGGAGGCTGGCACAGTCATTAAAAAAAAAGAATAGTAATAGTAATAGTAATAGTAATAGTAATAGTAATAGTAACAGTAATAATAGTAATAATAATAATAATGAGTGATAATAACAGTAATGATGTTGATAATGAAAAAATAACAAGGCTGCATTAGCTTCAGTCTCTTCATTGACTCATATCTGTAGAAATTGATATACATAATAGACTTCCTGGAGATTAGTAAGGTCAGCACATGGCCTTCTTCATTTTAAAAAAGCCAGACCACCAAAGATGGGAACAAACCATTTTTGCTTAACTCAAAGGGTAAGAACTTCTTACTTTACGTACATTCTGATTCTGCTCTTGTGATTCACTTTTGTCAGATTCTGATTATCTCTGAGGAATGGTTTACATAAATTCTGCTTCTGATTTTCTAGTTTACCGCCGAGGATAATAACAAAACATTTTCTTGTACATCACTAAGGATTAGAATAACCCAATAGAAGGGTTTCAACATTTTTTTCTGCAAAATGTACTCAAACTTCTTTTCCTTTCTATTTGTTAACCAAGAAGCACTGTTTGGTTATGTGACCTGTTCAGCCACAGCCAAGTGACAGAATTTTGTTATGACTATGGAGGTGTCCTCAGTAGGCTGAAATAATCAAAACCTGATGGGGGTGTCCTCAGTAGGCTGAAATAATCAAAACCTGATGGGGGTGTCCTCAGTAGGCTGAAATAATCAAAACCTGATGAGGGTGTCCTCAGTAGGCTGAAATAATCAAAACCTTTACCCTTGACTATGGGAAGCATTTAATAAGAGCACAGAGCCAAAACCCTCTCCACTAACTGCCAGACCTTCAGTAATGTCTTCATTTTCTGATAAATCCTTGTGGATTACTGCCAATAATGTCAGTAATTAAAGTTTCATAGTTTTTGTTCAGGAAATGCATAATGCAACCCCTGTTGTTCTGTTAACTTTTGAAGATAAACAGAGATGTCTGACTCATAAGACTCTAAGCTGTTAACAGACTGATTCTTGTAGTTAAAACTACAGAGTTTGAATCTGTCAATCTCTGCTTGCCTACTGTGGGTGATTTTGAGCAAGTCACTCAAACAGTCCTTCAAGGTCACCCTTGGAAATGAACACTTTGTCCATGGGTTTATCCGTTTAACAAATAGTGAATAGAAAATAGTGTTTAAGATTGGACCTTTGTTTCCCCCATTATTTTTGCCCTTGTCCAGAATTCTTGGGTTGAGAGGTTTTTCAGTTTGTTCCTTGTAACATTTTGACACACTTTGTGTCAAATTGTTGTGGATTGCAGTTGTTAAATAATGACAGAAATTTGAGTTCCAGACTTTTTATCAGTCTGAAAATGCTTGTTAAAGCAATGTCTGCTATACTAGCAACTTTCTAAATATACGTGAGAAATATTTAAGATCTGTTCCTGATGTCTGGGTCTTTCTCTTTGATTCTTGAGCTAAAAAGGTTAAGGGGCAGAGGAGAGTTCTGTGGCTTCCACTGAATGGTTCTGACAGTAGCAAGCTTAATCGTATGTCTGGGCCATTATTTGTGAATATATTTGTTCACTTGATCTTTAGCAAATGTGCAGTGTTCAGTCACACAAGATGCTGTAAGTGATAGTTTGGTGAGCGGGACTGTGTGTGTGTGTGTGTGTGTGTGTGTGTGTGTGTGTGTGTGTGTGTGGGTCTGGGTGTGTGTGTGTGTGTGTGTGTGGGGGGCTTGTGTGAATTCCTGGATCCTGCATCCCACAGTAGTTATGGTATTAAAGAAGGAATCAGTTGTAATAAACAATATGAGCCATGTCCTTTAGGTATGATCATCATCTTACTTGTTTTGTCCATGTTGTCTGTAGACAGTGTGTGAATTATTTGGCTGTGAATGAACTGGGCATCTTGAAGTCTAGATGTGTAATGTTTCACTATGAATATATTTTTAGCTGAACTTATTTTTTGTTATCACATAGGGTGTGAAATGTACTTTTATGGGTTACAACAGTCTGTCTGATATCTAATGCAGCTGAGAAAGGCTTTGAGATATTAATGAGCTACTCCTGTAGTGCAGGATTTGATTCCCACCGCTTTTATCTGTGTGCTGTGTGTCTCTGATAAAGACACTTCAGCAAACAGTGATCCTTGGTTGTTCTTGGAAAGGGACACTTGTATCCATTAGACTGTGCCAAGCTGTTAGGAAATCTTTTACAGATTTGTCTTTTAAATTCCTACATCTTTCACATAGCTGCTAATTATTGCTTCACAATATTGATTTTACTATGAATCCATGATAATCTCTTATAGTTTAATGGGTTGCCATATGCATTTTCAATAAATGTGACTGGCAAGGGAAGAGAAGTCTATCATTGCTCATGCTATATCTGTTTGTAATGTGAAAATGTTGTTTAACAAATGTCTGTTAGCATTTTTGCCATAAAATCTGAAATCAAAATTTTAAATTAAATCAAAATCTCTGTGATCATTTTTAAAATAAGCAAGAAAATAGTATTCACAATGACAGGTGTGAGCAATATTTTGTAGTAATTTGAGAGAGACAGACAAGTAAAATAATTTTGTTATGACTATGGGGGTGTCCTCAGTCCATTACACTGCTTAGGGTCCCATTTGACCTTAGTCTGGCTTTGGTGCCACCTATAAAGAAACTAATCTGGGAAGCAAGTTCACCAAAAATCCTCTCATCCCAGTTGAAAAAGGAGGCACCGAAGACTTATACGGACATGGAAGAATCTGAACACATGGAGCATGATGATCTTAATAAATAACTCCTAAGGTCCAAGCAATAACCTTTTACAACAAGACAAGTGGATTATCGTGCACAAACCGGAAAGCTCACAGATGCATGATTTATTGTATACTGTAAAAGCTCTGGCAGTAACCTGATATTAACAGTAAAGGAACAAAATCTTAGAAATGCTAGTAATCGACAGGTTTAAAGAGCTTTGTGCAGTAATACAATAAAATGACACTGCAAAGTGATCCCTAGAAATCTCATCAATTAGTTATTTAAAACTGATTTGTCTGTTTCTAAGGCTAATAATTCAGAAATAAATATATCATATTCTGTGAAACAAAAAGTAACAAGTAATGTCTTAATTTGTTACAGATTGAGATGTTTGTTCCTAACACAGCAAGTGGTGCTTAGAGAAATGTGAAAATTGAAAGTATGCTTTACATGAAGTAGTTCCAATGGAGTACAAGAAAACAGCATCTATGTTAACTGAGTCAGTTTTGTGTTAATGTTTGATACCCAAGCTAGCAAAATATAATATTCTCATGTTCACACCTCCCTAGAATCTGGAAGTATGATTTTCCTTGTCATGTTTCACTAGTGTAGAAGTATTTGATTAACAACACACAAAAATCCAGAGGTATATGCAGTCATGAAGACAGAAAAAGGGCATCTCCTTACAATTGTAGAAAATCAGATGGTTCTTAGACATTGTTACATCCAGTAGCTGTATACCTGGACTTAACTCATAATATAATATTAGGTAGAAATTTTCTCTCTTTTATTGCCCATTGAAAATGTGAGAGCATGGAAAACTGATAGTGTGAGACAAACTGGAACATGAAACT
Organism: Protopterus annectens; assembly: GCF_019279795.1. Lineage (NCBI taxonomy): Eukaryota > Metazoa > Chordata > Ceratodontiformes > Protopteridae > Protopterus > Protopterus annectens. Next base: position 207,666,713 of record NC_056736.1, on the reverse strand, counting down.
GTGAGAACATGGAAAACTGACAGACACTGTGAGGCAAACTGGAACACTTAATAAGAAATAGGTAGAGCAGCAGCTTGACCCACCCATTGAGTTTTACACTGTCTGGTGGACAGCATAGCATTTCCATTAACATAGTGATTCAGAGCCAATGTCAGAATAAGGGATCTGTCAAATAAATTACAAAAACAGACATGATTCTGTTGCAGTTAGAAAGTAAGAAGAATTATTTTTGTTTTCAGACGTATGTACCAAAGAAAAGTAAATAAAGTTCAAAACTGTTAAGAAGTATCAATGTAGGAAATGAAAATGCAGAGGCAGACATCAGTTCAACACAGAATTATACAAGACTAGTGTCATGGAACAACAGAAAGATGAAGCTCTGAATACATCCTAGCAGATTCTGGTTCAATGTGTGACTTTTACATCTGGGGTTTCAGCAAGAAAGGATGGACATTCCAATTCCAGGGGTATGGGTGTTCTTCTAGAAATTCCCTGTGGGGAGGCATGGTCCACAGAGTGGAATAACCTAGGCTGTAACAGGCAAATGCGGGGGAGGGAGAGCACCAAGGAATAGGACAAAAATGAAAAATCCTGCAGTAGAAGCAGTGACTGCCACAACCCTTAGAACATGCCCCGATTCCATGCTATCTCCAACCTTAGAAGACAGATAGTCCAGGGAGAGGATGGTAGGCCTGGGGTGTACAGTGGCAATGAGGTATCCAGAAAAAAAAAAAAAAACAGAAAATGGGGAAAAGAAAAAAAGAAGAAGAAATTTATACAGACACTTACAGAACATGTTTTTATGCAAGCAGAGAGGATAAGAACTGAAAAGGGAAGGAACTTGAATAAAGACCATCAGAACACATTTAGGATAGAAAATAAAATAAGCAGGAGATTTCAGAGTTCTAAGCCTATTTTACTGTTGTAAAGAAGAAACTGCAATTTAAGGTGGCTCAGCAGAAGGAATCTGTAAGTCAAGAAAAAAGTAAAACTGATAATATTCTTCTGATGTATCTTCTGTAGTGAGAGAAGCAACAGCGGCCAAGAAAAGGTGAAAGGTTAGAATCTACTTAAATTAAGATAGAAAGAAAGCAACCTACAAGTAAAGGGAGTAGAAATGTATCCTGAGCTAATAACAGAAAGAAAAATAGTAGATGAGTTTTGTTTATCATGGGGTCAAAGTATCATAGGAGTTTACTAGGCTATTAACTCGCAGGTCATTTCAAGCCTAGCTGCATCATCCCAATGTAATACTATAGATATGCTAGTCAATACACAGGATTGCATTTAGTAATGACTACCCATGTCCAGGAGGGTTGTGGGTGCTATCCTCAGTAAGAATTTGCAGTGTCCTTTCCACTCATCCAGGATCCTCTTGAACAGTATCATAGAGGTGCTCTGTTTCACATGAATTGATAGCCTATTCCAAAGACACAGCAATCACTGAGAGACAAATCTGTCCCTCCAGCATGTCCTATTTAAGTCACAGCCCATATTTAGATTCCTGGAATGAGTAACTCTAATCCCGTTTGATTTATGGGTATCCAGCAAGTTCATTAGGTTTGGTCTGAGATTGCTCTGTAAGCCAGGCATAAGTCTACCTTAAGAAGTCTATATGATAGAATATACAGTGACAGGGACTTTAGTCAGTCTGTATAAGGCACATGCTGGAGTCCATTGATGTACAGTACATGATAAATGGGGCTTTATACTTAATTATGGGCTTGATTAGTGTTGAATATAGAGGGGTAATAATCTCCTTTGCTCTCAAGACAATATCTTTACTAATCAAGTGTGTTATGTAGGAAGCTTTCCTTACTACAGTAGACACATCGTGGTTGAAGTTAAGGTTGCAGTCAACTTGTGATTCCAGATTGCTTACCACATGATACTTAAGGTATTGTTGTTGATTTGATATTGTTAAGGGCCATTATTTTTGCCAAAGGGAATGATGATGCATTTCTTTGCATTAAGTTTGAGACTGTGCCTAACACACCAGTCGGTGGTCTGTGTAAGACCCAACTGGAGTATACTAACATAATTTGGGGGACCAGCACTGACCCCTGTGGTACCCCACTGTTGACAGGTCTGCTGGTTGATGTAGAGTCACCTGCTTTGATAATGTGTGTTTGGTTTGTGAGCCAGTTGGTAACCTGTTTTACAACAAAGAGGGTTGCATTCAGTTTGCTAAGTTTATCGGTAATGCCTGAATGTGAGATTGTGTTGAAAGCCTTTGTCAAGTTGAGGTATGCTATGGGCAAAGATTTGCCCTTGTCCATCGCCCTGGTAACATTTTCAGAGAAATCTTCCAGATTTAACAGTAAGATCTGCCCTTGATGAGGTCTAATTGGGCTTTATCCAAGGTTTGGAGTTTGCCTATGTCTTTATATATTAGGTCCATAATGATATGTTCCATGGCATTACAGATGAGGCTGGTCAGGCTTATGTGTCTGTAATTCCTTGGGTCTGTTGCTAGGCCACCTTTGTGGAGGAGAATAATTGTTGCTGTTCTCCATTCCACAGGAACAAGCCTGTGTTTAGGCTATGATTGAAAAAGGTACTTAATGGTGATGCTAGTTCATGTTTTAGCCTGTTAAGAAGAGAGCCTGGGATGCTATCTGGTCCCATAAATGCAATGTTTATTTTGCCTAGGCAAGGCTTTTATGACCTGCTCTTTAGATATGTAGAGTTGGGGGGTTTGGTGGAAGGTTTGTGATACATTTGGAGGGGATAAAGGAGTGAACGTTTTGCCAAACCTATCCACTAACAGGTATGCTATCTCTGTGGGGTTAGTATGTGTGATACAGTTAGTCTCTAGTTCTGCACATACTTGGATCCATCATGTCTCTCTTCATATAGTCAGTCCAGTGAGGTCCGTTTTTCTGGGAAACTACACAAAAAGCTGCACTACCAGTGTTTTTTTTTCTGGGAGGAAGCTGTATTCCTTCCACCTTAAGACAATTTATGGAAAAATATGATACAGAGTTAGTAGATTTACAGTTTAGTCACCTAAACTTAAAAAAAAGCATAAAGGGAAGAAAATACTTTAAGAATGGTTAACAGAAAAAATAAGTAAGGTTGTAGGGAAATACAGTGAACAGGATATCAGAGTAAGCAAAGAATGGGAAAAAAATCACCATAAACTTCTAGTGCTAATATCGTACAGAACAAAATTAATGAAGCTAACCAATAGTCATATGTTAGGAGTTTTGATACATGCAATATTTCAGGCTTGGGCAATAATGCCCTTCTAGGCTGTCACTATATCAAAACTTTCATTCCCATTATGTTTGTTCTTACAAATATCTAAACAAGCGATTGCCTTAATGTATCTTGACAATCTATTCCATGCATCAGTCACTCTCTCAGTGTAACAGTTAGTACACCTTTCAGTTCTACTGTATACAATCTTCTACATAGGTTGTCTGACAGTTTTGATAACCCCAAAAACATTTCCAGGGGCAGTTGTCTCTAAATGTCCCACATACGTGAACAAGGTCTCTTAAATATCTATATAAAACACTGTACACATTCAGATATTTCAGGTTTTCATAATAGCTTAAATTTTCATATCCATGCATGGCCTTGCTATATTTTCTTGTACTCTTTCCAGTTTACTCGTGCATTTTCTTATAAGGTTTCCATATTGCTATTAAATTATCTAGTGTTGTTCTAATATAACATAAAAATAATGACTTCAACATTTCTGATTTCCTAGACTTTATAAATCTTTTCATGCAACCTATAGGTTTATAATTATCATTAATTAACTGGTTGACATGATTAGAAAACCCAAAGTTGGCTCTATCCATATTACCAAGCCATTAAATGAATTTACAGTTTCAATCACTGTGTGCTGTATTAAATATTGACCTTTCAATCTATGTGATGTCTTCCAAATCTCTTCCAAATCACATGTGCTTAGTTTACAATATATTAATTAGCATATTATTTTCCTGTGCAGAAATGGTCAATTTAGTTAAGTTATTTTGCAGTCTTGTCCTATTTGTAACAAGTGGAATTAGTTTACCCCCATTTTCATGTCATCTACATACAGATGGTAGAACATCTCAAATGAAAAAGATACATGTGAAAGATCCATCCTAAACAATTAATTACCTAGGACAGAGCTCAGTGAGACACCCTGACTGTAACCTAGAATTTCACCTGTCCAATTGTTGTACAATACTTGCCATGTTCAATTTTTAAGCCATGCAGTTATTAATCTTAAGATTACATCAATACCTAGTTGTTCTAATTTATTGATAACTATTTTGTGCATGATTCTCTCAAATGCTGAAGTTACGTCTATAGAAATTAGATCACAGTACAATTTTCCATTTATAGCTGTCATTATATTGTTATAGAACATCATGCATTAGGTGGTTATTGATTGATTTTCAACATAGGCATGTAATATATGGTCTCGTGTCCCACCCTTTTGGATTCTGACAATAATTTATCAAAAATAATCTTCTCCATTATTTTTCCAAAACATAAAAGAAAACTAATGGGTCTGTGTGACTCTGGGTTTGTCCTATCCCTTGGACTAAGTTGATGGATAACAGTGAGGCAATAGTATTAGCCAAATTTTACTGGATAGGCATAGGAAATGCCATGCTTCTTGCCCAAACCCAGAAAACTGTACCCTATGATAGACATAAATGTCTCTTTATTTTAATGTATATCTTAGAAGTTCCTTTTGAATGTATTGGTATGGAGAGTATGGAGTGATTTGTGAACTCCACCATTTGGGTATCACTAAATACTAATCATTATAATTATGTAACCAAGTTTACAGAACAGAGCAATTATGCAAAGCTAATCTAATGTCAAGGATATTGTCAGGGAGCCAGTATTGTTATTCTCCAGAGTGGAGATTACCAAGAAGATAGGGAACAGCATCGTTTGTGTCAGTGCTATTGCATTAAAACAGTTGAAGACATCAGTTTACAATTCTCAGGCTGATAGATTAATAGAAAGGTTTGCTAAAATTCTAAAATCCATGCTGTGGGAAGTTGTTGAAACAGATGGCAAAAAATTAACTAGCTGTTTGCAATAAGAAAAGTGCCCTGAGCATGAGCTGGACTTACCCGTTTGAATCTCTGTATGGCTGTCATGTAACATGGCTCCCTAAAATCATTAAGGAATCAAAGGAAGAGGAAAAGATGTCATTTCAAAGTGTCTTATAACACTGTATTAGTTTTCTAGGTAGATTAAATCTAGTTAGCCCATAATAAGGAGCAATTTAATTCTACCTGCAGGTTTACAATACGAATACTTGACTCAATGAATTTAACCTAGGAGATTATATACTAATCACAGAGCCCTCTATGGAAAACAATGTTGTAACTAAATCTCAGGAGCAATTTCTGGTGATCAAAATTATAAATTCAGTCAATTATAATGTCATTCAGCTAAGCAAAAGAAGGCTAGAACAAATGATTTACATTAATGTGTTAAAGCCATGGAAAGAAAAAGAGAATTCAGCAGAGAGCTTACAAACTGACTTTCATACGGGAGAGACCAGAGAATATTAATCTGAAGCACATATTGTAGAATCCTTGTCAAAAATACAAAAGCAGGAAGTAAGAGAACTTTATAAAGGAATACAAGACTGTTTTCGCAGATACCCTGGAGAAATACATTAATAAAAAGCAATATAGAGAGAGCTCTTGGGATGAAGGTTAGACTGAGACCTTGCAAGGTACTGTAGTCACAAAAACAGTTAGTAGTAAGGGGCATTGTTCAAGAAATGCTTAAACTAGGTATGACAGAAGAGTCACAAGATAACTGAAATGGTCCAGCTGTGCAGATCTCTAAACCTGATGGCAGTATTCATTTCCAAAATGACTTTGACAAACTAAATACAATTTTAAAGTCTGATAGTCATCTCAGCCCCAGAAGTCATGAGCTGACAGAAGATATAGGGAAGCCAACAATCCTAAGAACATAAGACTTTATAAAAGGGATACTGATATATACTCATTATCCATTTGCCAAAGAACAACTGGAGTTTGTAACTCCTGAAGTTCTGTTTCAGTACACAGTGTTATCATATGGCCTACAGGGAGCTCTACCCACATTTCAGAAGATGATAAATATTAAAGCCTGATTCACAATATATTGCTGCATACCTGAGTGGTGTAGTCAGTCAGTCAATCATTGTCATTCATTTAGAGTCCTGGGGATCTCACTTACCTAAATACTATCTCAGTACATCACAAAGGCACTCCTACTTCACACAGTTTAAATCACAGAACTGAAGTGACATTGTACTGAAGCCAAAGGGGTGAAGAGAGAGAGAGAGAGATGGAGATAGAAATACCAAGAGTTTTGATTCCATTACATTTAGGAACATATTTATGGTGTGTTGCTCTTAGGTGTTTCCTCATTAATACTTTATCATGCTCTGTACACTAAAATATGAAGGAGTAAGAATGTGTAGGAGATCATAAACAAGACTAAGATCAGAGCAGGATGGAATGTTTTTTGAAAATGCTTTCTTGCTGCACTATTCAAATGTCATATTAATGAAATGTTGTAACTACAGATAACTGCAGATGTTTGGAGTTGACAATGAAATGCTGAAGACACACACAGTAAGGGCTTTTCAATGGGCCATTTCTGGCCATGTGAGTTGTGTGTGATTCTATTTTGACTAGACTAAATGTTTGAAAAAGAGGTTGATTGGACAGTGGTGAAAAGAGGGGTGGCAGAAAGAAGGTAGAACACAGGAGAAAGACTACATGAATAAGTTGTAGGTGGTGGGAGAGCACAACAGCTATCTGTTTCTGCAGGACATAAATGTAGACTTGTAGACATAATTTCACAACTTTGGAGAGTCACCATACCAGGGATAGGTGATGGCAGCATAATAATGATGTATAGTCAATTGAACCAAATCAAATGAGTGAAGATGACAGATAGGCAAAGTGGAAAGCTATGTATTGTAATTTTTTGTGGGACAGGTGTCTATTTTTAATTATTTTTGTAGAGAGAGGAATGTTGGGGAAGGTGATTAGAAATGAGAGGGTGAAGTAAATAGGGTAAGTTAGGTAGCAGGCACACACATACAGAATGTACAAGACAGACAGGGATGGTGATTGACACAAAGGGTTGGGTGGCACCATGACTAGGGATAGATAGTGAAGCTTGAAGGTGCATCCACATTCAGCTTGAGAACAGGGAGAATCTAGTCTTCACCCTCAGAACTGTCATCATTCTCTCCTGTTTCAGTTGCCTGGGTCATTGTCGGATATAGCATTGTTTTTGACAATATGATGCAGGACCTATTCAACCTTGCCAATTCATGTACTGAGTCCCACCCCTGCACAATGCCCTTCACCAGCCCTATTAGCTTCTGCTGGATGACAAATTCACCACCTCCACTACTACTGCTCCCTGAAGGAATCACTGCACCAGCAGCTGGGGCAGAGCTACTGGATGCAGGTGAAGTAAGTAGGGCAGGAGTTATGGAGACAACACTGACAGGTAATAAAAATCAACTAAAAAAAGAACCTAATTGATATCAGAAACTATATTCCCTCTGGCAACAACATTAACACACTAGAATCCATTCTACAATGGAAAGCAAATAATTTCTCACAAGAGACTATCATACTGGATGACTTCAATATCAACTACTCATGCTTTAACTTGCTATACCTTACAGATCACATTAACCTCCACAGATTCACCCAATTAGTCTAAAATGCAATTAGGGTAGACAAAGCCACAAAAAAGTCCATCCTGGACTGGATACATACAAATCAGCCACTACTATCATATCACTCTGGCATTCTCCCTGACTCTCTTATTGACCACCTCCCATCTGTCCTCCGATGTCATGTAAATCCAACCAAATCATCCTCTTACTGGCAAATTTGGTACTAAAACATTCTAATTGCTAGACTTTGTTAGCACTGAAATGTCAAATTACCAACCAGTTTCCATCCTAACCCTTTATCAAAAATTCTCAAAATGTGCATCCATACTCAAATCCAAAATCATGTCTTATCCAACAATCTTCTGGCTAAACACAGCATGGCTTTCTCCCTAACCACAGCACTACCATCGCCCTAATCAGTTTCTCCAACACAATTACCCAACACTGGAATGAAGGTAACCTTGTATCTTCTATCCTTCTGGACCTCTCTAAATCTTTCAATACTGTGTCTCATAACAAGCTTTTAATTGTTCTTACTGAATTCATTCTAAGCTACTCCACTCTTGCCTAGTTCCAAGACTACTTGTCAGGTCATAAGCAAACAGTCAAGTGGCAAAATAACCTATATCCTCTTCTCTCTATTAATTTAGGTGCTCCCCAATGCTCCATTCTTGCTTCCATTCTCTTCAATCTATTTACTAACAACCTTCATACTGCCATCCTACATGCTACCCTAATCTGTTGTGCTCCAACCCTTCAAGAAGTACAAACAAATAACGCAAGAATCATCCACAGTAGTTGAAACATGCCTATCAGATGCACAGCTCATACTAAACCCAAACAAAACTAAGCATATGCTTTTCACGCCTCTAAAGGCTTAGACCCAACTCTTCCTTTTAAAAGAACATCTAGCAACAATACCTGTTGTACCAGCCCCCCAAACTAAACTTCTGGGTGTCATAATTGATCAAAACATGAAGTTTAACCTACATATTGCCAAAACAATCCTACATATTGCCCAAGCAATAACAAAGTTCATAAGAAATTGGGAACCCTATACAGATGCAAAAATGATCTCTCTAATAACACCAAAATCACTTTTGCAAGAACCCACCTTATCTCCACACTTCTGTATTCATCACCCATGCTCATCAATCTCAATAAATCAGACTTAGCCAAAACAGAAAAATGGTACAACAAAATAGCAAAGTTTGCAACAGATTTGACCTTTAGGACCCACCACTGCCAAGCCCTCAAACAACTATCATGGCTAGAACAACTCAACCTGCTCGAACATAACCAACTTAATTTAGCCATCAAATAATATATCAAACTGATAAAACTCCAACTCTACAAGGTCTATTAAACCAATGCATTAACCAATGCTCACTATGATCTAGTAGCAAATCACTAATGGACATTTCTCTCCCTTTACTCCAGCTATATAGCAAAAATCTGGAACATCATTCCCCTTAACATCAGAGCTACGCCCAACAATTCTATTTTAAAAAACCTCCTCAAATCTTATTTAGCTAGCTCATTGATATGTACCTGCACTGACTCAGGAAAACCTACATAAATTATCTTTTATAACAATGCATCCTCTACAAATAAAGTAAATCTAAGATGCTAAACTTATAATGATATCACTTATACCCCATAACAAACCATTTTTCCCTAGGAAGCCCAATCTTTTTATAACTAGCTAAAATACATTACATATAAGTATATAGGTCCAACACTGCTTTTCTAGTATTCTTTCAAAATGCTCCCCATTATCTCCAACTATTCTTCCATTTCTCTTATACACTTGAACACCAGACAGTACCTCAGTTCATGGAATAATGTTTACATAGTGCTTTATACTAAAATCACAGTGTAACAATAGAAGCAGGCTAGTCAACAGTGTCTTATGCATCACCCATTAATACTACTATATACAACTGAATTGTGTGTAACTACAGTGTATTTCAGGCTATGTTTAATAGATCTCATTAAAGCATCCAAAGGTATTGCATTTACAAATCAATGCACCAAATGTCAATTTTCCTCTACTCCTTTTGAATCTGTGTATAACAACAAATTATTTTATGAAATGTGCTCTCAGTTTCTACTTTTGATTGTCACATGCTGTATTTCCAGTACTTTTATGTTATGTATTTTTTAAATATCTGTGTTATTTGTATTATTGTACTATTGTTAATGGAGCTTTTCTCCCCACACCTCTGCTGAAAATGGGAAATCTACCCAGTCAGATTTTCTTGGTAAACAAATGTAAAATAAAACAAAATAAATAAAATAATAAAGTTCTAACCCAGATGTGCTGGGTGTCTGTGCTGCGAGTGGTGCTGCCGCCTTGCTCAGTTGTGGAGGTATGGTGGGCTAAATCACAATGTTCTTTCTACCTCCATGTGGTGCTGATCATTTTATTTCAGCAGCAACATATTAAAAAACAAAAACAAAAAAAAAATAAAATAAATAAATATATATATATATATATATATATATATATATATATATATATACAGAGAGAGAGGGGGGAGACAAAAAAGGAAGAGAATTTAACCAGTGGCATATCACATTATGTTATTATTTCAATTCATAAACTAATATGCAATATGAGAAATACATAAGCACATCCAGATATGATGAGAAGGCATTAATGTGTCATAAAATCAGTCAATCACAAAAGTACAATATGACTAATGGAATCCTGTATTTCACTATGCCATTTCAGATATATGCTTTCAAAGTTAATAATTGTATTTGTCAAAATTTCATTCTTAATGTCGTACAGTATTGCAGTTAATGTTCTTTCAAGAATATCTTGAAAATAAATCTAATGTGAGTTTCTGAGTATTAAACCCACACACAGTAAAGCTGATATACTCATTGCCTACTGAAATCAGGGCTATTGGAGCAGGCGGGTATGTCTGGTTTCAAAGTTAAGGTATGGCTGCTCAAGATGATACCCCCATAGATGGACACAGACACATACACAATCAAAAATACATGCCTATACCACACACAGACACACACTACTTATCTAAGCCATTCTGTTGACTACTATACATATCTTACTACTAGCCCTGAAAACTGAATACTCGAGGAATACATTTTTGTTTTCCTTGCACAAACTCACTTCTTTAGCATCAGACTTGCTCTCCTGTTCCTCCACCCCCAGCTTGTGGAAGTGATAAAAACTGTGTCCTGCTCATTGCACATTTTTTTATGACTTTGGGTTGCATATATGTCTGATGTGTTGAGTGGATAGCTAATGCTTGTTTATTCAGAATCTTTCTTTAATGTAAGTGCATTGCGGAATAAGATTTTTTAATCACTTTTCATAATCAGCTGTGAATCATTGCGTCTGTAATTGCTGACCTTCATGTTATTTCTGTTACTGTTCTTACTAATGCAGTAAAATAGATGCTTAAAGATCGCTTACAGTTATACTTATCTTAATGATGCTAACATTGACCTGGTCACTGATTTATATACAATAGTCAGCTGAAATGTTTGATGCACAGTATTGGCAAAATCCATGGCTGCATATTGTAAACATTACTTATAAGCTATTACTGGTATTCCTGTACACCTGGGACATACATCACTTTAGGGACATATGAGGATTTGCATATTACAGTAATCAATTAAATAACTCTATTGCCTTTTATATACAAGTTCTAGACTTACCCTGTTAATACTGCAGGTAAAAGATAAGTCCTTGAGTGGTTGTCTCCAGCTGATGCTGACAGAATATTTATTTATTTTATTTTATTTGTCATGTGTTAACTGGGTTAGTCCAACTGAGCCAATGGACCGAATTCAGTGGAAACGAGAGGAGAAAAGCTCAAGACAGTTATTACAGTTATAAAAAAGAAAAACATCTGACAATGAAGTTTTGTGCAAACATTACAATAATGTGCTTAACATGAGAACATTAGAAATTTACAAAAGACCTGAGAATGATGTTTACATAAACATTACAATAATGTGCATAACATGCAATACAAAAGTTAGATTTTTTTTTTAATCAACAAAAAGAGAAAGATATGCAAATGAGATAGGACACTTGCAATAGGTGGGTGTTAAAAGTGTGAGAGGTAGTAAGGTGGTAAGGTGGGATTTAAGTGGGATCATTGCAGTGACAGGTGTTGTGATCTAGGAGAAAAGTTCTAGATTCGGATTTAAAGAGATTTATGTTAGAAATTATTTGGATGTTAAGGGGGAGTTTGTTCCATGCATGGGGAATACTATATTTGTAAAGAAGTTTACCAATGATTTTGTTTGGTTTATAGGTGTCCAGAAGGAGCTGGTCAGAGCTGTGGAGAGTTCTGTGAGGGGTATAATGTGATATTAGTGAGGATACAGCAGGACAGGAAGGGGGTTTTAAGAGTAGATTATGAGTATTTTGCAGCTGGGAGTGAAGCAGGTGCTGGGGGAAAGTTAAGCCACTCGAGTTGTTTTAATGCATGACAATGATGGGATTCGTATGGCTGGTTACTAACAAATCTTGTAATACTGTAGTATGACTAACAGAAATATAGTTTTGCATACATCAGTTTTAATACTTACATGTGCTTAGGCTCTTATTCTTTCATTTAGATATAGTATTCTGGCAGAGTTTGCTTAGTCATACTGCAGGGCACCTGCAGGACACTTTCTGAGGTGTCTAGTGACCAGAACCTTGATTTGTGCAACCCAAATATGCAGTCTATGATACTCTTAGTTTGAGCGCTGTTATTGTAATCATGCTCTGTGGGGTTGTGTGGGTTTCTCATGGGTGTCATGATGCAAGGTTCCAGTACTTTTTTCCAGAATTTTTTACTTGTAAGAAAATGCCCTTGTGGAAAGTTACTCCAACAAACCTTGTGTACAGCTCCCAGGACAGCCATATGTATGAATCATGAAAACTGCATGGATTATATACATAGACATTGTAGATGATCCCGTCATCATTACAGGCAGCTTGACAGTTTATAGAGTGATATCCTTTCCTGTTAATGTGCCTCTTTCCCTGTACTGTGTGGGGCTTTTAATATTATGTGCATGCACTCTATGGCCTCCAAATCTTCAGGGAAATGTGGTATTGCATAACATTCCTGCATGGTTCTTGCTCTCTCCCCTGCTGCTCATGGGAGACAGATATGTTCCCTTACATGTTGTACCACTGCACTTAGAAACTGATATAATATTCTGGAAGCTGAGGCATGTGACACCCCTAATATATCCCCTGTGAGTGTCTGGAAAGTACCTATAGTGCGTGTATGTAAAGCTATACATACTTTTGTTTCCACTAAGATGGGTTCTCCACAATTTCACTGGGACCTCAGTTGACACCAGCAGAGGTTGCATGTTTCCTCTGGTGTTTCCCAGTCCACCAAGTATTGCTCTACAGTGTCTGTGTCATGCAGTCCATGGTAATTCAAATGAGGTCTAAACACCCTTCTTCTTTGCCAAGACTTGGCAGCAGCAGAGACAGCAGCAGCACCTTGAATTAAATCCTGTTGCACATACAGATTTATGATGGCAGCAGCAACTGCTAACCTTTTCATCTTAAGTGTAAGCATGATTGTAGTCCTAACAGTTCTGAATTTCTGGGCAAATGGCTACATTGTCCCAGGGATTCAATGAACTCCGTGTAGGCTTTGCTCTAAGCTTACACAGAGTTTACATTTTAGAGTGACGAACTGCAGTGCTAATTGACTATGCATGCCGTGCATCATTATTACATGAATACCAGCTATGCTTTGTGCCTGGCAACAGTATTGCTGCCCAGGAAATTGTGCAGAGTATCACAACTGCAGAAAGAACATGAATGAAAGTTTTCCAGTGGGCAAATCGGCTCTTCTAGAATGTGCAGATAGCCACAATGACTACCAGGGTGAGAATGCTGCACTAATTGCAGTATTAACACATTATAAAAAAATACTCATTGCAATGTACACAAGTATATTCAGTCTGAAATATAGATGGTGGGGTGAACAGCAAAGGCAAATGCAATGAAACTTAAATTCAGTAGTCAGGGAAAGTGTACTGATTAAAATGGACACAGACAAGACTTACAAGAATGAAGAAAGAGGAAGAGGCGTGTAAAATGTGGGAATGTACCCAAGATAGGATATGTCAATGTATGTACACTTCCAAGACAAGTCAGTAGCATAGCATTAAACATGTGTAGATGGCACAGTAAATACTACTGTTTACACCTCCAGTATGAGTTTGTATATCATCAAAAATGATAGTATATCTATGTGACTGCCACGCAAGGTTACATGTCAATGGAGAAGAATGGCTGTGATATAAACATCACTGACATGCTCACTGGAGAGGACATTCAGCAAGGATGGGATATACAACTGGGGGTATATGCATGTTGTGAACATCTCCAAAATGATGACTTGCTTGAACATGACTGAAATGCTAGCATACCTCACTAACAATCATGGAGACATAAAGCAACAAACTCATGGACAACTGCTGACAGGAGTAGGCTCAATCAGAAACAATTCTAAAATATTAACATTATTAATCTGTGACACTGACAGAATATGTAATTTTAAGTTATTATTCATGCTCTACAGGAACAGACATGTACAATTGTAGTGATTGCCAGCATTCTATAAGGGGAATTCACCTCCCCTTTTCCAAAAATAAACATCTTTGGAGGGGTTAAGTGGGGGATTGTTAAACCTGGAGTTGAATTCAGTGGCAATCCTGGCCATTTGAAAGGTTTGCATGATACATAAGCCACAAGCCACACTTGCAAGACTCAAACCCATGTCATCAATGTTATCAATGATCTTTGTATTTAATGGGTTCAACACAGTAAGACATATCACACATGCAAATTGTACAGAAACTAGAAGGGACATTTGCACTGTCAGTTCCTAATGGGTATGCATAACAAAGAATAGTTCTATATGGGCAACAACATATGTGCAAGCTAATTTTACCAAATGTAATACACTTGACTGAACCATCTTTGGCTGACATAGGTATTGGCCATACGGATAACAACACTTACAAACAACACACTATTATGAGTGGATTCTAGATACACAGCTGTGTACTGCATGCATCTTCCACATGTAACAGCAATGGATATTGTCTGAAGCATCTGCAGTTGATGTGTGAATTAAGAACTGGTGTGTTATAATGAATGGTATGGGAGACTGATGACAATGCCTAGACTATGCCCATGTGCACAGTTACTACAGCAGTTCAAAGCCTAGCATCAATGAGCGATGATCTGTGACAGTGATATAGTTCACATACCAAACAATGCATGGAGCACACTCTGTAAGCACATGTCAAACCTCAAGACATGTGCCACACAATCACTAACCCCCTGACATTGTCAGTGGAAATGTTTTGCTAGCATGAAATCCTGACATGCAATCTTATATGTGCTCATGCAAAGTATCAAGTAGCAACACTGATGTAATGTACTGTTATATCTGTGATGCTACACAGTCACACTATAGCTGTACCTAATATACAATTGGACTTCATAGTTTCATAGGGCCATAGTGAACTATTAGGCTAATGTTCCAAGACGACATAAAAGCCTAGCCATATTTAAAATGACTTTCACAATTGTATATAGCTATGTCAGTAAAGTTCACACAGTTATTAGCCTATGCTATGTTATCTAAGACCAGCTGCCTTTATCCATGAGGTACATAGGCGCAACACATGGAGTACAATTACCATTAACCATCCTTTGATGTAGACTTCACTCGAATAGGGTCAGCAAAGGCCTTTGCTTAAGTGAATGGGAAGCTTGTTGAAAGTGTAGTGTCTGAGAAAAATTTCAATCTCTCAGACATGATTTATTTTGTCAGAGGCTAGGTTAACTTCCTTGGAATGAGCGACCCTCATACAGTTTGGTTTACAAATGTGTAACATTTCCATCTTGGCTGGATTGCAGACTGTACTGTAGACCAAACACAATTCAGCCCGTAGTAGTTTGGAGGGACAGAATACAGCGATATGGGTTTCAGTCTTTCCATGTAAGACTTTTCACCTTCACCATCTATCTTCCTTGTGCAAAATCTTTGTGTTGCTCTACCTGTTGCAGATGTGTAGTGAGCTACATACAAAACTGTGCATTGTTGTCAATTATTGTTTTGATGAGGGCTAAATACAATGCAATTATAATGCCCTTTGATCTAGATGACAAGCCCTTACTTATGAGTTGTGTCACATAGAAGGGATTTGTTACCACTGTGGACACATGGTGATCAAACTTTCAATTACTATCTACATGAGTACACAGATCATTTACCACTGTGTCTACTCATTGGAGTGTGCTGTCTATATTGTAATTAGCTTGGGTATTTACTTTACCAAAATGAATTATTATGTTTTATTTTTAACATTTTGTATGTCTCAATGGTCTGGCACCAATTATGTGAATGCATTAATCCTTTCTGCTGTATATGAATACCATTACAGGATTCAAGAATTGTCTACAATTTGCAGTTATCAGCAAAGTTTTGAACAAAAGCTAAGTTTGCCTTGACTTCTGTGAATTAAATAGTAAACAGGAAAGGGCATTGTACAAAACCCTCTGGTACTACGCTAGATACTGGCATCTTGCTAGAGGTGAATTCAAACATTTTGACAGTATGTGTCCTGTTGGTGATCCTTTGGGTTAAGCACTTGGTGATGTAGTGCTTTATGGTCAGTTCAGACAGTTTCTCTGTAATACCTGAGTGTGGATTTGTATCAAATGCCTTGGTCAGCTCAAGTTAGGTGGGATGCAGATCTTTCCCTCATCCATGGACTTTGTGACCTTCTTGAAGAAGTCCACCAGCTTTAACAGACATAATCTAGCCTAAACAAATCAAAAATGGGTGGGTTACATAGTCAGTAGATTATGTATGTTCTTGTTGATATGGTCCATGATGATTCTTTCCATTGGTTTACAGATGAGGCTAGTCAGGCTTATGTGTCTGTAATTCCCTGTTTTGGATGATGGGCACCCCTTGTTCAGAAAAATGACTGCTGCTGCCCACTATTCTGCTAGAAAGTATACTGTCTGGAGGCTGTGTTTAAGTAGAGATCAAACTGTGTCTGCTGGTCATATTTTAATTTATTGATAAGGCAACCTGGGGTGTTGTTAGGGTTCACTGATGCCATGCTTTTAGCCTCGGGTAGTGTACAGATGATTTGTTCTCTTGAGAAAATATGCTGAGTAATGTTTGCATGTATACTTTGGTGACAACCAGTGGGGACGGGGGGGGGGGGGGTGAAGTTTTAAACAAATCTGTCAGCTAGCAAGTTGTCTATTGCCTCTGGTTGAATAATGTCGGTGTCATCTACAACCATCTGTGTGCATATCTGTGTATTCCCCTTAAGATATTGTACTTTGTTAAAACAAATTTGTGACAATACCTCCAAATACAACCATGGGTATGCATCACATGACAAACAGTGGAATTCTCATCACAATCATACAACCTATTTCATGTCATTAAATCACTTGTACATCATATGCTTATATCTTTACCCATGGAAAGGTGTGTGTGAGGGCTCTAATACCATATATGGCCTCATTACAAATGAGGTGGATGTGGTTCATGAAGAACAGTTAATGACACAAATGCTGACAGTCACACAATGCTGCTGGGCAACACCTGAATAATCCTTGTGAACAGCAATGCACTTGTCCATGTGATGAATTTCCCAAGGTTGAAAGTGAATCCGTACTGGTTATATGTTTGTGTAAATACCATCATTACAATATGTGGATGAAACAAGGCGTATGTGCAAGTGTCACTGTGACGTTTGAATGAGAATGGTGTAGAATGTGAATATACTCTACTACAATGCCACATGCCTTAGTAAGGCAAGAAGATATATATATATATATATATATATATATATATATATATATATATATATATATATGTATATATAGCTGTTATGAAAAGAACATTTAATTAAGTGGCAGCAGTGGCCATCAATACATTATGTCAAATCTCAGACTGGAATACACTGTTGTAGAGCTACCGTACATCCACATGTGAATGATAGCAACATTGACATGTGCAATCCTCATAGTATCATATGATATTACTAGGCTAATGGCCAACATCACATAAAATCATAGCCATTATTCTAGCTTTTAAACCAAAATCAATATATCTATATGATGTAAGATAGTATGGGTATGTGCATATGTGTGCATGCGTTTGTATCACATACTGTCATGTTCTTATGTGACATGTGCACCATCCCATCACAAAATTAGCAATCACATATCTGACAGTCTGCAGATGACCTGAAGATGGGCACAGAAGGGTTGTGCGTCACCATGCCTGTAAGCATCTTTGAGATGATGACATCCTCCAAAGCACTTGGGCTCCAAAACCAGTTGTTCTACATTAGGAAGGTTTGTGGTCTAGACTCTAGTGGCAGGACAGTGTGGCCAACACCCTTCTATGCTGGGAATTGCTGGTGAATTTCTGCTTTATTTAAACTGTTTTTTGCTGTTGTGATTGTGATTTTATACACTTTGAATGTCTAGTACTTCTGCATTTTATAGCAAAGGCTAGATTCAGACTAGCTGAAACTAGACTGTTTGGTATCACTTGAGCACTAAAACCGGCTCTTCACTGAGATACTGAATGATCTAAGGCATCCATTGCTTCCAACTAGCTATAAGTTCCTGATTTTGCTCTTATATTGCACTTTTAATTTATATTTGCATTCTACTGTCTGTTTGAATTGTCTGAGCTGTTTTTGCCACATTTTGCTATAAAATGTACTAGTTCAGCTGTAGCATAGCCCAGTTTCAGGTTTGCTGCTTCTGGGTATGTTTTGTAACTTCTGTGCATCAAATTCAAGCCATGTTTGTTGGTCAAAGCCTTTGTCTACACTCGTGGGAGGAGCGTGCTACTTGGGTCCCATCTAATCGAGGATGATTGGAATAGAGCTCAGAGAGAGCATCTGTATTGGCTAGTTTGAGTTAAAAGGGTTATTTCTTGTTTTACTTAAACCTTGCATTTGTGCTTGCTTGTGTGTAGTGCACCATCGTGGACTGCCATGTAGCAGTGGTTACCATTGGTGGTTATAGATGCGGACATTATGTCTTGTTAAATTTTCCCTTAGCACTTTGCTTGTGGTCCTCCAGAGGTTTTTCATGGCCCTGCTCTACTGTCAGGTGGAATACTAAGTCTAGCCTCAGAGGTATCAACACACTTCTCACCCACTAGCCATTCCTAAGTGTGACCTCTTTTCCTGACCATATAAATTTGCCTAATACCATAGATGGACAATTTCCCACAGTTTCTCCAGGGTGCTTGGTTGACATGGGCATCCTGAAGCAGTATAGCAACTGCCTCATATTCACTGACAATCCTCTACTCATAGTCCACACAAACTCAACATGTGAGAGATGCAACTATATTATGAACCTTGAATCCATGCTCTCTCACACACCAGTCAGTACAAATGACAATGAGTGGGTTGTCTGCATGCACACCTCACCTCCTACTCTGCCCAAATCCAGATCACACATACCTACATATGAGGAGGTCCACATTAGAAACATACCTAAACACCATAGACCTCCCAAACACAAACACAAGAATGCTACACATAATAATTCCTCTGCAGAACATGATACACATAATAGTTCACACACCAGTGTCTTACCTGTCAAGCCCTTAAGGCAAACCACAAAATCAAGCATATTAGTCATAGGTGATTCCACTGTGAGACACACAGATGTCCCTCTCAGCAGGCTGGATAAGGAAAAGGTTACAGTCAGCTGTCTGTCAGGTGCCAGGATCCACCACATCACATATGCACTCAAGACTGTCAACAACAGGTACTGTTAAGACTCTGCCATAATCCATGTTGACGTGAATGACTTAAGACTTACTTCTCTGGACTATATGGAGAGAGATATGACTGAGCTCTCTGACTATGTGTTTCAGGCACATATGTCCCTAGCCTTAAGCAGCATTTTACCTTCACCTGAGATGATGCCTCAATGCAAACAGAAAATGATTGACTTCAATAATTGCCTTAGTTTTTGGTGTCATTCTATGGGGATCCAGTATGTGTCTGCCTGGGATGACATGATTGACAGACCTTAATGCTTTGCCAGAGATGATCTTCATTTGTCACCCCTAGGATTTTGGCTACTGGCCAAGGATCTTGCCATGCCCATAGTGCCTTTTTTAGGCAGTGTCACAAAGACAAAGTTCCCAATGCAAAAACTCCATCTAAAAATGACCTCAAGGTTATGCTGCTAAATATTAGGAGTTTCCATATGAAACTGCAATCACTGGAAGCAGTCCTCACCTTGGAAGACACAAACATTTGTTCAGTCACAGAGACCTGACCCAAGGCTGTGGAGAGCACCCTAATCATATGAGGTTACACCTCCTTCCACATGTTCAGACCACGAACTGAAGGCATGAAAACTAAAGGAGGTGGTGTATCAATATTCATCAAAGATAAATACACCTCAAAATTGGTTAAACAGTATGAGTCCCTGTAGATACTTTAGGAACATTTAATTGTTGGTAGGACACCTATTCAAGTCATTGCCAGTGATGACACTCCCCTTCATGAATCAGGATACCCACTCTGCCTATTTGGATCTACTTGAGTCTTTCAAGATACATCCGAACACCATGGTTTTGGGAGACTTTAACTACCCATACATTGACTGGGGAAATTACTCGTGCTCAACCTCACTTGCCCAAAGGTTCCTCAAATTCCTTAACAACAATGCCCTGTACCAGCTGGTTGACACCCCCACAAGGGGTGCCAACATCCTGGATCTGGTGCTTAAAAATATGGGGGACCACGGTACCATCTCCACTGTGAGGTCTTCCCAGTTGAGCTCTGACCATAAATCAATCTTATTTGAAGTACCTATCATACCTGCCCCACACCCCCCAGCATCAACTAAACTAAACAACTTCTCCAAACCAGATTATAACCTCTTATAGGATGGTATAAATAGCTTCACTGCACCTCCCCCTCAGACGGAACTGGCAACTATGCCGAGTTCTACACCAATGCTTTATACAAACACCTATATAGCTGCACTGATTTGGCCATACCTGATAGGACCAAAACAGCTCCTCAAGGAAGAGCAGACCTACCTGGTGGACAACTGCCATTAACAGGTTTTACAATAACAGGATGAAATTGCTGTCTAATAGTAAGATGGAGCAAGCCCAAAACAGGAAACACTCCTTCCTTAGCTTAAACAATTGAATAAGACATCTTGTGAAGTCCTCCAAAGCAAACTACAAATCCAAATTAGCTTCCTCAACTAAGGACAACCATAAGGAGTTCTTTAGTTACATCCATAACCTAAAAAGGAAAGGCCCAGAATTATGCCAAACTGATAGTTAATGATACCACATATACTGAGCATGTGGACATAAGTAACCTGTTGGCTGACAGGTTATGTGAAAACTTCACTCCACTGTCCCTGACACATGCACCCCTTGGCATCCCTCCCACTTGTACTCTACCTTGTATCTCTAAAGAGCAGGTTCTAAGGCCAAAAACACAGTATCTACGGGACTTGATAACATCTCAGGCTGTGTCCTACATGGGCCACAACAAAAATGAACAACACCACTGGGTTCTCTTTTCAGTCATAATTTAAGTGATGGCTTTGTCCCAGCTGTATGGAAAATGGCCACCCTTATTCCCTTGCACAAAGGTGGTGCTTCCACTGACCCCAGCAACTATTGACCTATTAGCCTGACTAGTCTTATCTGCAAGGCCATGGAGCAAATATCATGGACCTTATCAGCAAAGATGTAAGTAATCTACAAACAGTTGACCCAACTCAGTTTGGATTTGTCAAAGGGAGATCATGCCTGTTATACCTGGTGGACTTCTTCGAGACAGTCAACAAGGCCCTTGATGAGGGGAAATCTGTGCATACAGTCTACCTAGACTTAACTAAGGTGTTTGACACTATCCCACACTCAGGCCACACTTGCCTTGCATAAAAGGCAATCACTGACCCTCTTTATTGGAAATGCTGCATATCTGTAAGTCAAATGGCACACAAGTTACTCACTCTAAAGACCTTAACCAAGTATGGGACATTAACAGAGCCTGCAGGAGAGATAGATTTTTATCCCAGAGGTTACCACACCTTGGGAACAGACTCCCACATCATGCCAAACAGAGCAACTTATTGGCCCTCTTCAAACGCAATCTGGATGATTTGATGGGTAACCATAAATTCACCTCAGGGGTTCCACCTGGGTCCATCTTGAACAGGGACAATAGGTGCTGAGCATGGAAAGAAGGGTAGAACTTGTCTTGGCTTGAAAGGGCCCTGGGGCCATTAGCCTAGTAACTTCCTATGATCCTATGAACTATCAAGCTTCACAAGCTACAGAACAAAGTTGATAATGCTCATGGAAACAAATATATCACAGTGTAATATTGTCAAAGTGCACTTTAGAGAGGAACACATCATCATTGTATGTTGAGAATAAGAAGTGGGCAGGAGTGGATGACTTATCTGTGATCTCAGCTATAATTTTAAATTTGTCTCCAAACTTATAGTTTGATGAACACACACACACACACACACACACACACACACACACACACACACACACACACACACACACACACACACATGCACACACATACGCAGGTTGAGTGGAGTGAGATTAGAACCCCTACTTTGTTACTGACACTAGCTATAGAACATAGTACTTAATGTTAGTGCCACATCACAAGTCTGCCTTTCATATTGTCAGAGAACTCCTTAAAGCAGATGACATTATCAGTGTCTGGTGAGAAGATGTTAGCAGGAGTGTCTCACATGTTGCTCTAAAATGGTCTCCAGAAGGAGAGCTAACAGAACACAGACACATATACACACACACACGTTTACTGCAGTGAGATTAGAACCCCCTATTGAGCTAATTACACAAGCTACAGAACAGGTTACTTAATACAACCACCACTGCATAAGTTCACATTGTCAGAGAACACTTTATAATAGATGATATCAGTAGTGTAAGTTGAGAAGAAGATGTTGTGAGGACTGTATGAAATTGTTGCGTAGTCATGTGTGACAGTAAAACTTTGTTTTCAATGAGACTTCAGTGTTGACATTATGAAATGACTCATGCTCTTCTGACCATTCCTCTCAACTGTCCAAATTTTCACAGAATGCCCAGATTTTTGCCCCATATTTTTGTCTGTTCCTCATATTTTGTTTTTCTCTCAAATTATTAGCAGATCATTGTGGATTGAGTTCAGAAAATAATGACAGCTATATGAGTTTCAGACTTCATACTCTTCAGAAAATTCATGCTAATACAAAACCTGGTATTCTGTTAACTTTCTAAGTTAATAAAAGCAATATTTAAAAATTGCCCCTATTTATGTGCATTTGTCCCGTTTACTTCTGGCTTTGTACAGATTTTTTGCTCTATGAGGTTGAATAGTATGTTTCTAACTAAGCATGTGCACAGAGAGAGAGAGAGAGAGAGATTGCCTGCTGTGCAATTTGAGCCCCTACCTAACTAGTTAGTCCAGGTGTAGAACACAGTATTTAACATTTGCATCATCACAGAACTCTGACTTTTTAATTGTCATAGTGATCTTTGTAGGGTATGATATCATCATAATGTTGTAGATAACATATACTGTTGTGAAACTCATGTGCAAAGTCTGAATTTCAGATTTGCTTTTGTTCTTGCAATATTCCAAAATTGTGCAAGTCATCTTATTAACCTATATGAAATAAGCAGTCATGAATGCATGTTACAGAAATGAGACTTATATGTACATGTTTCTCAAAATGCTGTGTACATAAAAACGTCAGTCTCTCTCTCTCACACACACACACAAACACACACACACATACACACACCCGCACATACACACACACACACACACACACACACACACACGCGCGCGCTCACACAAACGCACATGTACACGCACACGTATATGCACACGCGCACACTTTGGAAACAGCAGGAATGCAAGTGCTGATGTATATGTGTCTATATTCTAATGAATTGATTTCCACACTAATAGATTTTTCAGACAATATGAATATGTTTTGATCAGTGATAACTGATGGCTAGTGTCAGTATAAACCCATAACAAATAACGATGCAATTGTGCTCTTTATTTCTGTAGTGCAGCTGACATTAGACCTATTACTGAGATGTCATTTACAAGTGCATTGCTGCAGGGCACACATGGGTTTGAGTAAGTATGTCTTCATTCATTAACAAGTCCTTTGTCTTCTGTTGTGTTTGACAATGCCTTTTTGATGGGATTGAGGCTAACAGGGCAATGACCATATGACATGCCAAACACCTATTTATATAGCTCATCGTCAAGAAACTGATTTGCGCAAACAATGGCGGAGTGTTTGCACGTGTGAGAGTGACATTTCATGTAAACAACTTGCACTTTAGAAATAGTAATGGATATATGCTATGTGAGAAATAGCTGACAGATACTATGGTGCTCATACTGCAGTTTATATTGGAAATGTTGTGTCATAACTTTTATATCATTAAGAACTGTAGCTATTATCTTCCCCTTTTGTGTGGAGTTAAGTGACAAGCAAAATCAGTTCTCTGCTTAATTGTGAAAATGATAATATTTCTATTGCTTCACCTTCCTTCGTGCAAACAGACTAAGCAGTGATGCATGACCATCATTACTCTGGACAGTACTGAGTGTAAAATACAGACTTGATCCCTAGCTTTCTCTGTGGTAGCAGGTGTAAGAGCAGTAAACTCATGGTCAGAGCACACATAACAAAGGGTTCAAATCAAACTCATTCAATTTTTTTTGAGATGGTATAAAGGATAGCATTACCTAAGTAAATGTGATAATTACTGCAAATGTAACAAAAAATGGCTACAGTAAACTATGTGTCTTAAACAATTTTTATCATAAATGCCCACCATACCTCTCAACAGTATATATTTTGGCAGAATTTCCAGATTTTTGCCTCATATTTTGGTCCATTGTTCATAAAATTGCATTTTCTGTCAAATTAATGGCAAATCATTAATGACTGGTTAGAAAATAATGACAGACATTTGAATTTCAGACTTCATACGTTTCAGAAAATTCATGCTAATGCAGAATCTGTTATTCTATCAACTTTCTATGTTTGTAAGAGCAATATGTAAAACTTGTTCCTATTTGTGAGCCTTTGTCACACTTTTATGTATGGCATTGCCCGGATTTCATGCTCTGAGAGGTTGAGAGTTATGATGCCTACTTTTGTGCAGTTGTACAGCTATTAACTGTTTTGCAGACCTCACTGTCGAACCCAATTTAATTTTTGGAAATGGCAACAATGGTGCTTGTTTTGAAATAATTATTTCTGACTTGACAGGTATGCTAGCTATTTGTGTATGGCCATATATCCTGAAAAGTGTGTGCAGTATGCTTTGTCAAAATAAGGACAGTTTGCACATCACATTACATGAAGATTTCATCCATCATCACCTGAATGTATCACAAACAGATACCTAGAGATGATTTTAAAACATTCCACAGTACACGAGCAATGATACTCTATTGGTTTAAGGTAACATGTTACTATTATCCATCAGTACAGTTAAGTCAGTCTGCAGATGGGTCTACTTTATTCCTGCGAAAGCCGAATTGATCAAATACAATTTGAATGATACATAACGAGTGAAATGCGAGTACGTCGAACGCACTTAAACCGTGAAATTCAAAATCTCGATCTCTCATAGTTGGCCAACCCCACCACCCACAACATACCACCTACCAAAACACAGTAGAAAACAACACATATACACACACTAACCAAAACCCTACTTCTAACCCTAAAGTAAAGCACCTAAACCCTATTTCTAACCCTACAATAAACCCTACAAACACAACTATATGCACTATCCTTAACCCCTCCCTAACCCTAAGGTCCGTAACTACCGCACACTTACCCTACTGAGCTATACCCAAACAAACTAAATATTCCACACACATGCACTTAACAAAACCCTACACTAAACCTTGCAAACATTACCTATCTATGCACTTACCTTAACCCGCACCCTAACCCTAAGGTCTGTAGCTATCGCACACTTACCATATGGAGCTATTCTGCAGACGGGCCAACTATGTAAATTCGATATTTCCACTTTCGCGGTTTACTGCATTCGACATACTCGAGTTTTGTTTGTTATGTGTCGCACAAATTGTATTCGACCGATTTGCTTTCACGGGAATAAAGTAGACCCATGCAAATACCATCCATCAACCTAATAGACAAACACACATGCAGAGCAGTTAGAAAGGATGAATACAAGGAGAGATGAATATAAACCTGCCAATGTTTTTAATGGTGCATTAATGGTCATGTTTGTGGTCTATATTACATGCTGTGTAGCATGAGGTGAGTGAGACAGGATAGAGACAGCTTAGGAGCAGGACAACAGGTTATGACAAGCAGAACAAGGTTAGCAAAATATGCCATATCACTGCAAATAGATGTCACTTCAAATACTCATTTTTTAGCGCTTTTGGGCAGTAATCAATAAATCTGCATGAAAAATAACTTTTGCAAATTTTAGTATGTGGATGATTGAATATATAATACACATACATCATCACATTAAGAAATAATGAGAGATGCATTTAGAGTCAAACCTTTGAAACTATTGTCAAAAAAAAATCTTCCGACCAGTGATTTATGTCAACACTTCACAGAGTACTTTGCATTTTGTTACATTCAATAGTCTTAACTAACTGAAAGACTAAATGTGTCAAGGTACTGCCTTTCCTCTATTGTAACATTGTGTTATTTTAGAGCAGTGAGTTTAAGCAGTATTCCACAGATGTAACCAGACTAGTATGGACACTGGCAAAACCTGACAAGGCTTTGCCATAGGACATGTAGAGCCATTCACTATTGCTCAACATTGCTGCACAATGCCAAGCTCCATACAAATGCAGATGACAAAAATTGAAGGCTTTATTAGGGGTTATTTCTGCCATATATGTGGTGTGTGACTATATTTTTGGACCAGTAACACTGAGAGCTGTGTAAAAGAGTGGAAACCACCACAAATAACGTTCAACGAACAGGACCTGTTTTGTGGATTATCACTGTACAGTGGATTATTGATCTGCTTTTGTGGATAAAATTTGCACAGTCAACTATTTTATGTGGATCGAATAAAAGTGTTTTTTAACTTGTGGTCGTAGGTTATTGGCTCAAGGAGTGGTTCGTTGAACGTTATATTTTTGGACCAGATTAAAGGTATGAAAATGGGGTAGATAGGAAAGTGGTGAAAGTAGGGGGAAGAACAAAAGTGAAGCAGTTAAGGAATCTGCAGGACAGAATTAGTAATGAATCATAGCTATCCAGTTCTTTAACACTAATGTGAACATTTATAGAAATTGAAGTGAAGCAACACCAGTGTGACCACCACAGCAAAATTTATAGAAAACTGGATGAATTTGGACTGTCACCACAGCACAGACGGGTGTTGTCTTTCATTTAAAAGTCACCACTTTGTAAGTGTATCCTTACTGACACAATGATTGCAGTGAATATTGTCTGAATTGTTGATGTGTTTTCCTTCTCTTTCACACTAATCATTCACAGTTGTAAGCCTTTAGCAACAAACAATGGTGTAGAGCCAGCACTATGTTTACATGTGTCACATGAAGGTGAATGTTTGTTAGTCAGCAATTCTAATGAGTTCACACTTCATTTGCATCTTCACAGTGCTCAGGGGGCTGAATCTACACTATAAAAAGGTAACCATGTAGGTATGGAGCTTGAAGGTGAGGAACCTTGTGTATTTGGACAAAACAGAAGATTAGTATCCCTTTGAATGTGATTTATCTGCAGAGAAGGCTTATAATTTGTTCATAGGTTCATAGGTTCATGCTAGGCTATCTGCCCTAGGGCATTTATAAGCCTAGCCAGAATGTGTTTGGCTTTCGCCACCCATTTTAAATTAATTTTGCTATGCCCTTTTTTGAGGTTAGTATACTGTGCCTCTGTCTAACAGTGACACAGAAGTGATAACCGGGGTAAACCTATGATCTCCCATCCACTCATCAATGAGTGACTCTGCCTAACCTGGACTGGGATTTTATTCCAGAGTGAAGGGAGCCTCTGGGTTATGAATCTGTCCCTCCAGCATGTCCTATTTATTTCAGTGCTGAGGTTCAAGTCTCTTGAGTGTGTAGCTCGATGGGATTTGGATTTTCTGAGGTGCAGCATGTCCATTAATTCCGGGTTGGACATGGCTTTATACGTCAGGCACAGATCGCCTCTGAACAGGCAGTATGCCACTGAGTAGAGCTGGAGTTTCTTTAACCGGGCAGCATATGGCATCTGTTTGAGCCCTTTGATCCTCTTGATGAGGTACTTTTGGGGTCTTTCCAGTTGCTGCAGGTGTCTGGTAAGGTAAATCCCAAAAGGGGCATTGTACTCAATTATGGGCTTGATGAGGGATGAGTAAAGAGGCACGATGACCTCCCCTGATCTAGATGTGAATCCCTTCATGATTAGGTGGGCTATATAAAATGTTTTTCTAACTACTTTGGCCAAGTGGTTGTCAAATGAGAGATTGCTATCAACTTGGGTCCCCAGGTCCCTAATTACTTCTTTGTGCTTAATGGATTACCACCTATGTGGTAATTTGTGTGCACTTTGTTTTTGCCAAAAGGAATGACTATACACTTTTTGGTGTTTAGCTTGAGGCCATGGCTTTGGCACCAGTTGTCTGTTTCTATGAGGCCCTTTTGGAGGATGCTTGTGTCGGCTGGAGAGTCGATTATGGTGCCCAGTTTGCAGTCATCTGCAAACTAGGTCAGCCACATTCCTTCCGTGTTGGCCTGTACCTCTGAGAAATATATACCGAACAAGAGAGTTCCCAGGACTGAGCCTTGTGGGACGCCACTTGTAACTGGTTTGGAGTCTGACATGGCTCCAGCAATTCTAACCATGTGGGTTCTCTTCTTGAACCAGTTTGCAACCCATCTAGTGACATAGGGGTTTATATTTAAGCTGGTGAGCTTATCTATAATGCCTGAGTGGGGTATTGTATCGAAGGCTTTTGCGAGGTCCAGGTAGGCTGTGTGGACCACCTTCCCCTCATCAATGGCCTTGGTGACTGTTTCAAAGAAATCAACCAGGTTTAAGAGGCAGGATCTCCCCATAACAAAGCCAAACTGGGTAGGATCCAGTGTCTGTAGGTCCCCAATATCTTTATTTATGAGGTCCATGATGATCCTTTCCATAGCTTTGCAGACCAAGCTAGTCAGGCTTATGGGGCAATAGTTTCCAGGATCCGTTGAGGCACCACCTTTGTGGAGAGAGACCACAGTTGATGTACGCCACTCTTTGGGTACATATCCTGTAGTAAGGCTGAGATTGAACAGTAGTTTTATGTTTGGGTTTAGCTCTTCTTGGAGTTCATGTAGGATGCAGCCTGGGACACCGTCTGGTCCCATTGATGCTGTGTTTTTTGCTTTGGAGAGGGCGGCTCTTACCTGCGCATCTGAGATGTTAGGGGGGCAGCACTCTGCTGGGATAGATATTTGCCCTTTTGGTGGGGAGGGGGGGAGAAGTTTACGCTGAACCTGTCAGCTAGGATGTTGGCAATGTCTGTGGGTTCGGTGTATTTTTTGTCATTTTGGACTAATTCTGAGCATATCTGGGAATTACCACCCAGGTTCCTAACATAACTAAGAAAGCCTTGTGATTATCCTTAGTGTCCTGTGCAATTTTTCTCTCAAAGCTGGCCTTAGACGATTTTATGAGTGCCCGTAGTTTTTTGCTAATACTGATCAGAGATGCCTTCCCTTTTTGGAATTTTACTCTATCATTTAGTAGCTTCCTCCTTCTATTGTATAGTTTGTTTATGGCTGGGGTCCACCAGACAGGACGTCTGCCTTTGGAGGATTGGGTCTTGGTTTTATTAGGGATCGCATGATCCATGCATTCCTGAAGGTGTTCATAGAATGCGTTTATAAAGGATTCTGCGGTCTGGGCCATATTTTCTACAGGCCCGGGGGCTTTGAAGGATTCCACCTCAGTTTTGAGGAGTGTGAAATTTGCTTTAGAGAAGTTTTTCACTGTGGTTTTCTGGGCAGGGGTGGGGTCGGGATGTGAATATCCAGTGAGATTAGTTTATGGTCTGATCTTACCAGTGAGGGATACACTTCTGGTCTGGAGCATAGAGTCCCCATGTTGGTGATGATCAGGTCCAGTATGTTTTCCCCTCTTGTGGGAGTGGTAACAAGTTGTTCCATAGCATTTGAGTTTATAAATTCTAGGAACCTTTGGACTAGGGTGTTGGAGCTAGAGTAATGCTCCCAGTCTATGTTTGGGTAGTTGAAGTTGCCCAATATAATGGTGTTTGGAGAGACCTTCATATTTTCCAGTGTTCTCAGGAAGGCCGAGTGGGGTTCCTGGGTTAGGGAGGGTGGTCTGTAGCAGGCTATAAACTGGAAGGCAGTTTTACCCACTGTTAGTTGCACATGGATAGTCTCTGATGCTTCATGCTGTGCCATCAACCTGGAGGTGTGGGTATCTTTGACGAATATTGATACTCCCCCTCCTTTTGTGGGTCAGTCCAAGTTTTGGGGCCGAAAAGCATGGTATGAGGTATAACCTGGTAGTGCTGGGGTGCTCTTGGGAGCCTTGAACCAGGTTTCTGTTACTGCACAGATATCGATGTTCTCCATGCTAAGGAGAGTTTCGAGTGCGTGCATCTTGAGGTTTAGACTTCTGGCGTTGAGTAGCATTACTCTTAGTTTCTTATCCCTTGTGATACCTATGGAGGTGGATTTGTCTTTTGAGCCTTGCCTAAAAAGGCACTATGGGGGTAGCAAGAGCCTTTGCCAATATCCGAAAGCCCAGGGGTGACAGGTGCAAGCCGTCCCTAGCAAAGCATCGTGGCTTGTCGAGCATGTCATCCCAGGCTGACAGGCATTGGATCCCCTTTGAATGACACCAATACTTAAGCCAATTGTTGAAATTGATCATCTTGTCTTCATATTGTGGCATCATTCTTGGTGAGGGTAAGATGCTACTCAAGGTCAGGGTCATACCGGCCTGGGCCACATACTCAGAGAGCTCCTCTATGTCTCTTTTCATGTAGTCCAGGGAGGTACGTCTCAGGTCATTCACACCAGCATGTACAATGACTGAATCATATTTGTACTTGCCTTGGAGTGACCTGAGTGCTTGTGTTATGTGGCGGATCCTAGCGCCTGACAGGCAGCTCACCGTGACCTTCTCCTTGTTCAGCCTGGTGAGCGGGACGTCAGTGTGCCTGATGATAGAGTCACCTATTACAAGTGTATCAGGTGTGTTGTTTAGCCTTAAGTGCTGTGACTGTTCGGCACACTGGCTTTGTGAGCTATGTGTTGCACGTGTTTTGTTTTGGGGTAGCGGTTGCTTGGGTATGTTTGCATTATTCAAGTACATTCTAAATTTTGCAAAATGTTACAAATGTATTTATATATCCAATAGAAAATGGAACTTTTATCTGTATGCACTTCTTATACTTTACTGTTACATAGGCATTTTTGGCTGGCATTTACTTTTCAGAGATAGATCATAGGATCATAGGATGTTACTTGGCTAATGACCCTGGGGCCCTTACAAGCCTAACCAATAGTTTATCCCAAAAAAGAAGCCTCAGTCAGCACCTGTCACCCCTGTCAATGAGGGACAAATGTGGAACCACTGGGAAAAAATTATGGTTTCCCATCCACTCATCAAGGTTGCACTTGAAGAGGGTCAGTAAGGTACTCTGTTTGACATGTATGGGAAGTCTATTCCAGAGACGGGGCAGCCTCTGGCAGACAAAACTGTCGGTCTAGAAGGTTTTGTTGATGTTGCATATTAGATTTAGGCGTATCGAGTGGTTACTGCATGAGGAGTTAGACTTATGGATATGAAGCATCTCTATTAGGGCAGGGTGTGTTATTGCCTTGTAGGTGAGACACAGGTCACCTCTGCGCAATCTGTATGATACTGAGTAGAGTGATAGTGATTTAAGCTTGTCCACATAGGATAGGTATTGGAGGCCATTGATTCTCTTTGTGATGTATTTCTGTGGCCTTTCCAGTTGGTGCAGGTGTTTGGAATGGTACATACCAAACAGTGTTATACTCAATTATAGGTCTAATAAGGGAAGAGTACAGAGAGATAATAACCTCTTTTTTTTCTGGATGCAATCTCTTTACTTATCAGATTAAAAAAGTAAAAGGCTTTTCTGACCACTGCCGCAACATGATGGTCAGATGTGAGATTGTTGTCAAACTGAGTACCCAGGGCTCTCACTACAGGTTGTGTGCTTAGGGTTTTGTTGCTGATGTGGTAATTAGTAAGGGCCGTATTTTTGCTAAATGGTACAATAACACATTTTTTTGCATTTAACTTCAGCTAGCAGGTTGGCTAGGTCAGCAGGATCAGTGTAAGCAGTACAATTAAGTACTAGTTCAAAACAAACTTGCGCTTTGCCATGGAGGTTCCTAACATAATTGAAGAAGGACTTGTGGTTTCCCTTTCTTTTGGAAGCTAGTTTCAACTGATAATTGGCTTTGAAGGTTTTCCCTATTGATCTAATTTGTTTGTTGATATGGAGGAGGGAGTTTTTCCGATTTGGAATTTGTTCCTTTTTACGTTGGACAACAGTTTCTTCCTTATGTTGTAAAGCCTATTGAGAGAGGATGTCCACCAGACAGGTTTGTGTTTCCTTGAGGAGCAGATTTTAGTTCTGCTGGGTATGGCTGAGTCCATGCAGTTGTACAGGTGCTTATATATTGCACTGGCATACAATTCAGATATGTTGTAATTTCAGCACAACTATTATTTTTAAAAATTGATGTTACAATATTCTGTGTTATTGAAGGATAACATTATGTAATTATCACTGAGACTGATGGTGTGCTTTTGCGATGGCCCAGGTAGGAGTGGTAGGCACAGTAAGAAGTGACTGACATGTGTAAATTTATTTTTTCTCTTATTAATGTGAACACATCTTGACAACTGCGTGGAAAGTATATATGCATTTATTTCTGTGGTATTTCCTTGTTTGCACAAACCTTCATATATTTGGTGTTTTGGGAGCCACCTGTGGCCATTCTGTGTTCCAAGAAGAAAAGAGTGTTTCAAGTGCTTTTTTGTTGAAAATGCATATGCATTCTGATATTTCTGTGGTAAATATATAAACACATTATTTATGTAGTCTTCCATGGTTTGTGCAGACCTTTGTTTGTATGTGAGGGGAGGTGGAACAACCAACTAACCTTCAGTTGTACTAAATGAAAAGTGTTTCAAGTGCTTAATGTTGACAAAAGGATACACAGACTAATTATTTTTTGTAAATAATATATTAGTTAAGTAATATTTATCTGCGTTATCCTTCTCTGTTTTATGTTACATAGGATTATGACACACAAACCTACAAATCCATGGAAATCTCCTTTCAGTGACACAGAAAATGAGGTGATAATACAGACTCTGATGCACCTTGGAGCCTTTCTGCTTGAGAGAGATTTTGGGATGTGGCTGTCAGAAAGAAGATTTGGAACCAGTTAGTCAACAATGTCAATGTAGCAGGAGGTCATAGCAGCAATTATGAACAGGTGCGGCATTGGGCCACTGATATTATTTGATCAGCCTGGTGGAGAGCAGCTGCAGTTGCCAAGAACAGCTACAGGAGATGGTGGTCCTCCTACCCAGCCCCCAATGACAACAACTGAGGAGTTCCTTTCCACTGTTATAGATCCATAGAGGTCAGTGGAAACTGTGCACTGTGACCTTGATGTTGGTGCTGATGTGGCTGGGAGGGCAAATGTGTCCCAGGAGCAGCTTCCAGGAAAACTTACATATGGCAAGTTTTATATTTGCTTGTACAGTATAATAAATAATTTGACTAATACTTCCTGTAATATTTTTTTGTATCTGTACCTATTGAACATAAACAGATTTATACACTAGAGTTGATCAGTACACATGGATGTGGGTGGACATCTCAGCCAAGATTCAGTTTCAACTGTCCTTTCCTTGCTTCATTTGTTTCAGGACAATTCTCCCTGCAAAGTGTCGAGACATCTGCACATGGTAAGTAAATGTTTATTTGTTTATTACTGACCATTCTTTAGATGTATAATGAGTGTCTATATTGCTGTACCATCAGCAATTGTGTAACCACTGTTACTTTGTTATCATATATAATGGCTTAATATTTAGTGTAGTAGTAATTTAATTCTTATGTTTGTTGTTTATTATCACAGGTGATCCTGACAGTGGAAGTGTAGGACTCCTACCACCTGATGTCAGATTATGGGTAGACTTTGATGATGATGGTGGCCAAGCAGAGGCACAGCCAGAGGGGTGCAGAGGTTGAATCTGACACTGAGGTTATAACTCATACATTCCCTGTATTTCCCTCAGACACAGTCAGTATGCCTACGTATACCCATTCCACTGAGGATTCAGATATTGGATATGTTGAGGGTGACACACTTGAACAGGATTGGTTTAATCTGGCCTGAATCAAAATTTGGGTAAGGTGGCATGAAGGAGGGTTGGTCAGTGTGCTCAGAGGAGGTCTGTTGTCCACCTTCCACCTGATGCTATTGTGCAATTGCATGCCACATGATGTATTTTAAGAGCCATTTTGGAGGCACAGACATGTTCCACCAGAGTCTCTGAGGACATGTTTAGGGTTCTAGCTGTGGCATAGGCTGATGTGTGTGCCTATCTCCACCATGTGGGCAATACAATTGATCAGATAATGACATGATGTAATGAGTAGTGTCTGTGATGGAATGTCTGCTGGGTGGAGGACAACATCCACATGGCCGTACATCTGCAACATCATCTGCTGTTAGCTAATGTGGCCATGCATGATCCCACTGCTGTAGTGGCACTACTTCCATTGCTCCATCAGTGGTTGAGGTTTCCACATCCAGATGTAGTAGGCCACGGGGTCATGGACCTGAGCAAAGTTGTGATGAGAGCTCATCTGTCAAACATTAGTCATGTTCCAGTAACACCAGCACATCTAACCATGGGCATGGACGTGCCAGTGCAACTCCTGGCAGAGCCAGTTCTCACGATCAGAGGAGACAAAGATGAACTAATATCTCTACCATGCACGGCTTACACCTGTCTGACATGCCAGGATATAGAGCTAGCACACAGCTTGGCTGCATTCATGCAGACATTCATACAAACATTTCATATTGAGTGCCCATACACACACACACACACACACACACACACACACACACACACACACACACACACACACACACAGACACACACTCACACACAAAAGATACATGAGACATTCATGAGGCTTGCAAATCATTCAACCTCTGTGGTCATTTGATAATTAGCTACATTTCTGCCAGCCTGTCTTTCTTACCAACTAGATAAACAACTTCAAAAAGCAGACTGATGAACAAAATCCAAATAAGTGCCAGGCAGACAGGTAGACCAGACTCCAGGTGTAACTCTAAATCAAAATAAATTTACACCTGGCGTTCATCCTACCTGCCTGTCTGGAACATATTTAAATTTTGTTCATCAGCCTGTCTTTCTTACTCACAAACACTCACTACTTTTGTGTCAGCCTCTGCCTTCTGCCCCCACCCCCCCACCCCCAAACTCCACCCTGTGAAAATGATGATAACTATATCATCACCTTGTTTCTATCTTTTGGATTCAAAGATACATATGTATTTTTCTGATACACAGGGTGCATAGCTAACTGACTGCTTAGTATATGTATTATTGATGCTATTTTGAAACTTTCACTAATTTCTTACAGCCTTTTTGCTGTTGTGATTACTACTTTGAAGTCATTGATATGTTAGTGAGGATTATTGTTCCACTTGTGAGAATGTAGGGATAATTAGACTTTGGACTGCTTTTTCTATTGTGTGTATTTTCAATGCATGAAGTATGTTAGCTGATAAAAGGCAGAAATCTATTGACATAAGTCATTGCTGTCAACTCACACACATTCTACTTAGGTACATTTTCAAGTAACAGTATGCAAGTATCTGCCATTCATTTGTCTTTGTATCCATTTATTTTCATGTTTCAGGTTCAACATTTACCTTGATAGTCCTGCAGTTATTTTGTAATTTGGGCTGACTTTATATGATGCTAGCAGTACATATCCATTACATGGGTAAGTAAAGGATGTGAGTATTGCCTAGCATCGATTTTACTGTAAGCATATGCATAGGATGAAAGATGCAGTCCTCAGGTGGTGAACATGTATGCTAACTGTTGCTTCTTGGCCAAGGTGAGGGCATGTTATGCATAGCTACATCTACCTATACCCACAGCAGCTGTTGGTTCCCCCTTTGAGTCCTCACCTGTGTGTCACTGTGACAACCTTGCCAGTGGTGGTGGAATGTGTGCATCTTCCTCTGTTGTTCCCATTGCATCTCTTTTCTCAGGATAGCAGACAGTAATAATGTTGCCACAAGTACTGGGATCAATCTGCAGGGTCCCCCTCC
Source organism: Protopterus annectens (assembly GCF_019279795.1). Classification (NCBI taxonomy): domain Eukaryota; kingdom Metazoa; phylum Chordata; order Ceratodontiformes; family Protopteridae; genus Protopterus; species Protopterus annectens. Next base: position 207,630,502 of record NC_056736.1, on the reverse strand, counting down.
CCCTGATATATCTAGGCACTGAAACCATGATTTCAGCAGCCCAAACACATGTCCTATGATATTTCTGGTTTGAGTATGTGCTTCATTATAGCATTTCTCTGTGGATGTGTGTGCATTTCTGATGGTCATCATCAGACATTATTCAAGTGCATATCCTACATTATCCAAGTAAATATTTTTTGTGGGATATCCATCTTGGAAAACCTCTGGTATAGCTATGAGTTATGCCAGATATGAAAGTCATGGTAACTGTTGGAGGTGCCAGCACACACATTCAGGATGATTCTCTTATTGTTACACATAACCTATCAGTTAATGGAGTGGAAGCCCTTTCTATTTATGCAGATCCTTCCCTGTTCCATTGTGATGCTCTGATCTTAATGTACATGCAGTCTATGGCACCCAAGACTTCATGGAAGTGTGTTATGGATGCTGATACCTGTGACACCCCCCAGCATGTTGGTCTCTGTAAGGTTCCTGTAGCTAAAATTGTGAGTGCTACACATACATTGGCCTCTGGGTCAACTTTTTAATCTCAAAATACTGAAATCTCGAATTTCAATATTTTGAGACCAGACTGTCAAAAGTGCAGTTTTTCAAAACTGCACTTTGTCAAATCTCAGTTTCCCGAATGTGTGATAGCTGTGGTGTGGTATATACGTGATTGTGTACTGTGTCTTTAAGGGTATTGTATTATGGAGGATGATGTTCGTTTATGTATGGAAATTAAGGTAAGTATTTAATTTTTAAGGGATTTGGGCAGAAATTTGTTTGTTGTTAGTTTTTGTGGGGAGTTTTAGGGATAGGTTGGGATACATAGTTCAGACTGTATGTGTGTTAGTGTTGTATGTGATGATTTTAGTACATGTGTAGAGAGTGTGTGGGTCTTATTAGTGAGTGTAAATATGACTGCAATGGGAGTGTAGGGGAGGTAAGAGTGCATTTATGTTTTTTTTTTTTTTGAGTTAATGCGACTTCAGAGTTGGTATATATAAGTAGCAGGGGTATGGGGGGGGGTCCCCCCTGGAGAAATGTATGGTTGTGTGTTCTGTTTTAGTTCTGTACTGTCTGTGTGTTATTTTGGGGGGGTGGGTTGGATATTTCTTTGTTTGTATTAATTTCAAGTTTGTGATTATGTGGTTTTGTTTTTTTCAGGTTTCAATGTCCATGGGTATTGGTTCTCCTCGGTTTGCCCTTACAATCAGTTGAGGATGACAGATGTTGGAGAGTTCCTGAAGTGTTTCTCTATCCACACTGTAGAGTTCTATTATTTCCACCTCATGCAGATCATGAAATGTTAAATGGAATCTAAACACCCTTCTCCTTCTTGCCTGAGGTCTATCATCAGCAGCAGTAGCATAGATATGGGTCTGTTGCACGTACACATACAAAAGAGCAGCAGTACCCCTAACATTCTTTCCATGTAGTTTAGTTTCCATGGCTGCGTTCCAGTAGATTTTGGAAAGGTTTGACGAAGTGCATACAATTGCTTTATAGATTATTAAAGAGCTGTGCCATTTTGGTTTGGTTGATTAGCATACAATTCAGCTGCTTATGCTGTAATTAGCATGCCATGATGTTTATCGTGTTTCCTGAATAGTTCCACCATGTTATATTTGTTAATTAGCATGTAATTCAGCTACTGATATTTTCATTAGCATTTTCTGCCATTTAGTTTTATTTTGAGGCTGTAAACTAAGTGTAGAGCCAGTTATTGCATTCCAAATAGTGCACTATCATGTGAGCGATGCACAGAAACACATACACAATAGTTGTACTTAGTGTATCGATTCATGAATCCAGCCCATGAAGTTTCTATGTCCAGACTGAACAGGTGCCCAATCCACAGATCTTATCGATTTACTACTCATATCACCACTAGTGTATCCTGTTCACTCAATCCCGTTGAGGCACAAACTGTTGATGCATGGTAATATAGGAGGTGTGGCCATCTTCACTTTTCTTCCACTCTGATTCCTATGCTACTTTCTTTCTAACCACATTTGTACTCTTGCCCTCACACTCACTATAAATATCCCAACCCTCCTTCTTAAAAAGATAAATCTAATCCTTAGCAATTGTTCCCTCATCCATAGCTTCTCTAATTATGAAAAACAAGTCTCTGTAATCAAATAACAAACTCCTAAAGTTCTACAATCACAAAACTATTAAATTCTATCAAACGTCTGAACTTAGACTTCCATTTATTTAGAAAAAAAATCTGTGAACATTTATGATACAGCCCTGTCAGACAGCCAACTAATTATCTTACCTTACCCACTTCTCATTGCTCAGATAATGCATAGCTAGTCCAGTATCACTCATTATTTAGTAGTATTTATCAGAATAAGTTTTACTACTCCCATTATAATGCACTACATTCACTGTCTCTTAAGCAAAAATATAATAAAAATAACCCTTGACATTATCATTTCTTAAAAGTTTCTACTTGATACTTTGTCAAAAATTAAAAATATATATCATCGCCAAAATACCCAAAAGAAGCTCTTGTATAACTATTCTCTCATCATCCCTCTTGCTACACTTCTTAATGATTTCTTTAGTTATACAGCTCAGTCTTTATACCTCCTAACCATACAAGCACGACAAATCACCCATACTCTTCAGACAGGACTAAAAGTGAACTCCATATTGATATCTAGTCATCTGTTAATTGTTGCTTTACCATTCAAAGTCTAATAAAAAAACTACAAAAGCTTATAAATAGAACTAAACTCTCTCAGAAATCCATAGCTCACGGGGAGTGACCTTAACTAATGAATGCCTGTCAAGCATACCACAAGCCAAGCTACAAAACAAATATAGCTATCTAATCATTAGGCTACACTAAGCCACATGTAGCCTCTAGAATATCAAAGGGTTTATTGCATTTTATAGAAGCCTATAATAACTGGAACAAACCTCGGTTACCAGTTGGCAGAAACTTCTACACAGTACTTAGAAACCTATGCAAAAAAGACATAAGACAGCACCTATACACTGGTCAGCAGTTCCTACTAGGTAAACCAAAAGCATTCTGGAAATTAGTCCATAATTTCAAAGGTCGAGCCTCTAAGACTGCACACATAAAAACTTTTGCTACTAATTGGTTCTGATGCTCTCTGTCAGGAAAATATTGTCTTAAAGAATTTTGAGAAATATAAAAATGAAAACAAGTTACCCTATGTGAGAATACTTAATCCAGATATTGACATCCTAACTTTTATTCCTTGCTTCAACCCTCCCCAAAAGGCAAAGAGAGAATTTATTAAAACAAATTAATAATGACTTGAAATGTCCACCTCCTTCTCAAAATATCTAAACACACATGCACAACTACTTCAGGCCTACTTTGTTACAAAACATGGACCTCAGAAGGATACATTCTTTCCCCACTATTTTTTTGGTTGCTTTATTTCTGCCACTGTTCTTTGATGGCCCTCACTGTCTGCAGTTATTCCCAAGAGTAAAACAAATCTTAACAGTGCTTAGGGGTACTTGACGAAGAGTGAGGTACTAGATATATAGATGATAACATCATCTGCATATAAAACAACTTGGAGTTTCGAAAATGAGAAAACAAAAGATCTGTTAGGTCAGTCAGTGAAATTAAGACATTTGTGCAGTAAATATCTCAAAAATAGGTCTAGTCATTTTATGAATTATTATTCCCTGCAAGCCATATTCACCCCAAGTAAATAGGTATTCAGGATTAATGCACATACATTGCAGTTTTGCTCCAGTTGATAAGAATATATTCACATAATATTTGATATAAGAGAACAGAGGAGAATTCTAGTACTGTGCATTCGCTCCTAAATGTTAAGCCTAAATAACCTTCAGTCATGATACTATCCCTTGCACTTTTATTGTTGAAAAAGCAGACAAACTTAATGTAAATCCCTACATTGTCTGCTGGATTGCAAACTGGAAAAATTGCAGCAATCTTAAGAAGTGAAAGATGCCACTACCCTCTATGAATGTAAAATATAGCTCATAAGGAATCTCAGAGACCAGTGTTGGACCCTTTACTGTTTGTCACAATTTTGCAGATATCTAAGCCAATATCCCTTAAGTGTGATTACACATTTGTTGCAAATTGACACTGTTACTGTTATCCATTAATGCTAAACAGCACCAGTGAGGGTCATGCCTTACCTAGTAAAAACAGTGTGAAGCTAAATGCAAAATCATACAGGATATTTGCATTTGGGAGAATAGCTGCTTCCATCTGATACATTTTAAATGGTATCACTCTTCTAACAGAAATGTTTGCAGGAGGCCTGGGTAGCTATGTGTTATGCAATCATAATCTTTCCACCATAATCAAGTTATCCTTCTTTCTGGCCTATTCATTTTCAAGGGAATATCTTTAAGATCCAACAAATTTATCGTACTACTCCACTCTTTCTTTATCAGACCATTACTTAATACAATATCCAAGGCTATCACTAAGCTAGAAAGGCCCAAAAGATATTTGACCAAGAAAACTGAAGTCCTTAAATCCCACAAACATCAAGATACATTATCATGCCTCCCCTTACACTCAGTACACTACCACCCGATCCAAGGTGACCTTTGCCTTGCCTTTTTTAGGCATGAAAGTCCCAATCCTATTTGTCCTCTTGTATTTTCACAAAAGCAGTGTCTCTAAAAACACCCAGACTAAGGATATGAATGTATACCAACAAATAAACATGACCCACCTGGTGAAGAGGTTCCTAACTCAACATATTCCCAGTCGAAGAAATACAAGTTACCATTGCAGATCACAATACTACGTTGCCTGTCTTTAAGGCTAGTATTGACAACTACATGAATAGATACATGTTTTCAACAGAGTTATGGCCTGGCTTTGTTTTGGATGTGAGCACAATTAAATGTTTGTAAAGGGTACTAAGATCTTTTAAGTGTGTCTTCTTAAAGGTGTATATGACTAGGCATTTTGCTATCTGAATGATTTGTTTCATAGTATTGTTATTATGTAATGCTGCTATAAAAATAGAAAGAGGGAAGGCTCTATCATGATCAGAAGTATGGAGATTTGTTTTTTAAAACCTGTCTGAGAGTTAATAACTTGTAATAAATGCCTTCCCTGCTATAAGCCAGCAGCAATCAGTGCCACAGAACATTATTCTGAATCTGGCCTAGTGTGCCTTTGATACTTCTATGCTTATTTTAAACTGCCATTTATGTGAGTTACACATATATTTCTCCGTTCAACTTTTCTTGGTTTTAGACTTTCCTAGCCTAGTGATGAGGACATCTTAGATAAACCAGTGTTATTCTAGAGGTAATATATTACTTGTTTTTTTTTTTTTTTCTTGATGGCTGAACACTATTGGCTTGAATGTATAGCTGTTTTATTGGTTCTGCTGTTTCTTTGCTTGCAATATTCTGCTCTCAGCTGTGATCCCTGCTGCCTTTCCAATAAGACTGCAAAGTGCTGTGGCTATTTGCAAACACTAAGAGAGTTAATGCTGTTTTGGATGTCAGGAAGGTAGGGAAGTTCAATTGTTTCATTTTATTCTTGCATTTAATCTCCTTTTGCTGTTCTACTAATATAAATCTGCCTTTTTATTTGAGTTTCACTTAGTTTTCTCTGTTCAACCTTTTTCACACTTTTTCACCAAGTGTAGTTTCAATGTTGTTTTACTGATTTTAAGACTGTTTTTACTCAAGTTTCACTTATTATGCTGTGTTTAACTTTTTTCAGCCTATTCTTGCTTAGTGTGGAGCTTGATTGGAAGCATGCACTCGTCATTCTAGTGAGAAGAGATTAATTTCTACATACTGCACTCAGCTGCTATATTTGCTGTCCTTCAAGTAGGAATGCAGAGTTTTGTGGCTATCTGCAAACAGTGAGAAGCTTAAAATGTTTTTGGACTTCACATAGACCTAGGAAATTTAACTTCTAACATTTCTGCTATACTTAACATCACTTTGTTGTTCTGCTGATTTTAGATACCTATTTATCTGATTTGTAATGGGTTTTCTCTGTTCAGCTTTTGTTTTTTTTTCACCCTGTCCTGGGCTAGAGTGCCTTCTGTCCTGCTCTCCTGATATTAAACTGATTTATTTGAGTTTCACTCATTTTTTTCTCTCTAAAATGTTTGTTGGTATCAACTTGTTCTGGCCTATTGAGAAGGCCATCTTGAGGGAAGTAGCAGTTATTCTAGTGAGAGTATATTGGCTGCCACTGTTCCTAGGTAGCTGAGCACTACTGGCTTGAATATGTAACTGTTTTTCATTGGTTTTCTTACCCCTTTACTTGCTATATCCTGTGCTCAGCTATACCAAGTGCACTGCCAGTATACATGTAGCTGAATAATGAGTGTAGTCTCTGCCTAAATGGGCCTAAACAAACTTCAATAACGTGTGAACAGCCCTATCAAGCTGCAGAAAACAACTAATATTTGAGCTATACAGTCTGGTATACTTGCACTTAAACACTAGCATCCTAATACCTCCATCACCTCATTAATTTCCCACCCAAACAGTCATTGTAAATATAATATCTGTAGTTCTCGCCAAGTAACTAATACTGTGTAAACATTTCTGTAGTCTCCCCAAATTGCCTAAATTGCTTTAATATCTCCATAGACATTTTATAACTTATCTCTTTATTACCAAGTATCATAAAATGGCTGGAAATACCCCCCTTCCCAATTCCCGGGCTTATAGCACTTGGTAATAACTGTCTTATAATTAGTGATAATGAACTTCTGCTTAATCTTGTAGATATCATCTGCGAAAGTGCAAATAACTAGTCCAGGAGCATCCCACTCAAAGTCCACTACTTGAAGTGAGCATAGTATCAACACACCTCCACCCATGCAAATGCAACATCATTGTACTAACAACACAAACTATTTTATGCTAATTTGGTCGAAAAACTCTTTACCCAAGACTCCTAGAACTCTTAAGTCTGGACATTAATGTAGATCATTATTGCATCTATTCTGCGTACCTCAATTTTAATACTATCAACTACATGTCAGCAAAAGCAAACCAATCTCATGTTTAGTAATCTTAATGCAGCTACATGGGATGTCCCAGTTATTTGAGACTCTATTGTTAGACACTCAAAGATGCCACATTAACTTGGCTGGATGGAAAGGATAACAGTCAATTGCCTCTCTGGAGCCAAGATTGTGGACATAACTAGGGTCCTAAATACCCTTCAGCAGGTATGGCTACAAGATGATAGTAATCCACATGGAGATAAATGACATGGCACAAAAACCCCTCAATACCATGAAGAAGCATGTCTTAGAGCTTTTCACACTAGCTTCAACTACAAGTAAGACATTAGTTTTGAATGCAGTCCTTCCTTCATCTAGAATAATGCCGAAATTCAAGAATGAAATAATTGGGTTCAACATTCAAATACGTTGCTGATGTCACTTGAGGAACATCCAGTATGTATCACCCAGGAAGAGATGACTAACAGTCCAACTTGCCTTGCAAAAGAAAATCTATAGCTCTCAACCAAGGGCTTCCACATACTAGCAAAATCATTTGCTACTCCTAATCTGCATTTTTTAGGTAAAATGCATTCAATAAAGACCTCAACCTGAGAAACACTGCAATTCTCAAACTAAGTAACATCAACTGGATGTTATGAACACCAAAAGTCTTAACACTAAACTGCCTAACTGTGAAGCATTTCTGTATCTGTAATGCATTCATGTGTGCCCTGTATCAAGACATGGCTTCAATATGTAGAGAATACCAATGCTGTGCTTGGACTTTGTGCTTACCATTACTTCAGACCTTCCAGTAACTGTGATGGAGTTTCTGTGCTCTTCAGGGTAAATCTAACCTCAAAATTATTACCAGGAGGCCCTTTCATTTAGCTTGTTGAAATCATAAGCTGCTATCAGTCACTGTCCATGACTCCTGATGACCACACTGGTGACTTCAACTATCGTTTCATTGACTGGAGCACCTATACAAATTAAGTATTGTCAGTGGTTCTTGGATTGGTTAAACATTATTTACCTTGATCAGATTTCCCTCAAGCCCAATAGGGTAATAAATCATTCTTGATGAGGTAGTCACAATATTGGCTCCTGTCTGTACCTCTCTCCTCATTGGTCTTTCATTACTGAAGTATGACCATAATCCTGTTGCCTTTTCACTCAGAATGTCCATTCCCTTGCTAAGCAATAATGCCCTCATTTGAGACCTCTAAAAGGCAAATATCATACAAATGCATGATAGAATCTCTAAATGTACTTATGTCAGCTCTCTGGTCAACCCTGGTTATGCAGTCAGCTACATTAATTACCTGTACGTCCTTTAAGATAAATGCATTGAATTGGCAAGCCATATCAAAATCAAATATGGTAGGAAATTAAAACAAAAACTGTCCAGGTGGTATGCTGATATAGACAAATTGTATAGCAGAAGGAAGAAACTCCTTACATTGCTTTGTAGATTCAGAATCCCACAACGTTAGAACTGTATTAAGAACTTCACTATGGACCTGAAGGCAACCCTAAAGATGAGAAAGCCTTCACACAAATTAAGAATAGCAAAGGGAGCAAGAGATACCTAAAATTCCCTTGTCAGTTGCATCAGAAAACTAAGAAATAACAATTAATACTGATCCAGACATTTCTGTAATGGAGCCCCATTTAAGCACAAAAGATATTTCAATCATTTTGGCTAGAAAAGGTACAGCAAGTTTCTCCCCTGAAGCTATAATCACCCGTAACGCTATCCATCAGTCACTCCCTCTCCCTGTTATCTCTATGGAACATGTTCTCTCAAAGACCTTAAATACTTGCTCCATGGGCTCAGACAACATGCAGTGTTGTCTAATAGTGTTAAACATGCATACATTGATCGTCTCCTCAAACTTTTCAACCTAAGCCTTGCTCCAGGTTATGTCCCTGAAATTTGACACATGCTGCAGTAATGCTCTTTCATATAGGCAGACCCATCACGGTCTCAGGGAACTATAGATACAACAGACTTAGGAGTCTTATTTGTAAAGCCATGGACTGCATCATCTCCAGCCTCATGAATCATGACACTGGCAACCCAAATTTAGCTAAGCCCCCACAATTCAGCCTTGTAAAGGGAAGGTGCTGTCTTCTGACTCTTGTCGACCTCTTTATGGTCCCTCTGCCACCTTACTGTGTGTACAACATCCATGATGTCTACCTCTATCTGAGCAAAGCATTTTATACCATACCATATAAAATAATTGCTTATAACTGGGAGTTTAGTGTAATGGTTATGATGTCTACCTCATAGGCACAAAATACAGGATTTTATTCTCACCTTTGAAAAAATAAATTGGCTCTGCTTAAAACTGCCCAGAAGAGCAGCTAGCCTAGTACTTACTTATGAACCTATAAGATGATGTCCGTAAGTCTAAATCCCTACATGGGAAGCTAGATAGCCACTGCTCATAAAAATAGAATGCACATTCTTTAAGTGGGTGAAGCCTCCTCAGAGAGAGCATAGGTAGGTAGGAAGGTAGGTAGGTAGGTAAATTCTCTTTGGATACATCCGTATTCCAAGGAGTAGAACTAACTATTGTCAATATTTGGTGCTTAGAAAAAAGTCCCAAACTAAACACCAATAAATGTAGTAACAGTCCCTTTGGGAAGCAGAAACAACACTTCATCCTACTGCACTGAAAACATCCCAATACTATATGAATCAGTGATCAGAGATCTGGGTATTTGTGTTGAGAACTCCCTCATCTGTCCATTACATGGCAATTGTAGTTATAATATTCTTCCATTTTTCACAACAAATTGCCAAAGCTATCTCTTCTAAAACCAACAAAGTCATTCTTCCCCTACATTATTCTCTAGTCAGACTTTTTATATAATATAATGTAGCCTTCAACATGTATCTGGCCTTGCACATAAAAACTCAATAAACTAGAGATTACTAACAATATGGATCTCTGGTCTCAAAGATTTTGGGTACCAGGAGAGACTGTAGTCATCATCCTTCCATTCATTGTTGTATATGCGCATGAGAGGATAGCTGTGGTCATCCTACCTACCTTTGGTATGATATGACATATGCTACATTTGAATGGCCAAATATTGTGGTTAACAAGAATAAAGCCATGTTTGAAAACCAAGTGATGTCAGTTTGTTTATTGACTGGTTCACAGGAAAAAAAATGTATGGGCGAAGTGAAAGTGAGTGACTTATGCTGAGTCACCCATCCTGTGGAGATGGTAAAATGGTTTTTACTCAGCTAAATCAATACTTTTCAAGCAGAGGCTTGCATGTTTACTATAGCTGATGACTAGATGGACAAGAGAATGGTCATAGGCTCATTGCAAGCCACTGGTAATATATCTCAAAGGCATGAAGTAGAGGCATATACACGTAGAAGGAGTGCAATCTTTCACATTAATGAGTGCTTTTCCATGGACCAATAGTGACCGTGAGTGAGTGGCAGTGGTGTGGGAATGTTGAGCCATTTGGTATGGTTTAAGGCTGTTGCACAGGTCTGATTGAGATGACAGGCCTGATCACACCTGTGGGTTCACAGAATGCAAGTCAGGATGCTCTGCAGGATAAAGCAATTTTGTGCCACTCTATGAGTGACTGGATACAGTGTCAGCATATGGTCTGTGATTTGCAGGAGTAAAGTTGCCTCATGGCTGCTTGCATGCTACCTGGTTGGCCCCTGCAGTCAGTGACCACTATACCATTGACAGAGAACAAATGGGTGCAACTCATTGGAGGAAAACTAGCTATCTCCAATGGGAAGGGAACACATTTTATAGAATTTCAATGGAAGGAATTTAAGGAAAGCAAAACTATCTTCTAAACATATTAGAATATAATAATTTATGTGTTTCATTCAAAAACCTTGGCATTCTGTTTTTACCTGAACCATTCAAAATGTGGCCCATAGTACTAAAGATGTGAAGGTTTCTTTTTCCACGGGATACCTATTCTTCAATTTATATAACCAAAGATGATGCTAACTCAATTGTCATACTTTAATATTCACAGAACTCAAAAAAAAAAATTCTCACAAAAAGAAATCATACGAAGCTGCAACAAAGAAGTTAAACCTTTTTTGCTATAGTTGCTAACATGAATCCATATTAAAGACATTTAAGCAGAGAAGAGATACATTGCGCTGCATAAACAAGTGTCAGTATTACACTTATGCCCGAACAGCGGCTGAGTTGCACTATTGATCCCGTCACCAAGAATCCTTGTGTCCAGAGCAGCCACCCTCCTGACCCTTCTCTAGCCACTGTATGTTACTGCAAGTAACAGAGAAATGTATGGTGAGATGGAAAGGTAAAGGGATGAAAACATAAATAAGCAGATGCATAAACCCTTTAAACAGAACAATGAATCCAAGTACAATGTTAAGGAAAATGTCATACTAACAAAAATGAAATTTAAAAAAAAAAGTAAAAAAAAGTGCAGAAAGAAGGTTGCCCTCAAAATCTGCAATTAATATGTAAAGGATTAATGTGTGAATTGTCACCTTAAAGTGAATATAAAGGTTTCTAATGCCAGACAGTTGTCTGTCAGAGCAGATGCAGCAGACAACTATTTCACTGCAGAAATAGCTGAACATATTTTGAATTGAGCTGCATTAAGAAACTCTTGTGTGTAGTTATGGTTTATTCTACATCTGAAAGTGCTAAAAAATGCAAGACTTCATTCTGGGGGGATCATGAAATTTTGACTAAATAACCTCAAAAGAATTTAAAACAATCATAGTACTGTCATTCGGTTAAATGTTTTGAACACATCTGTTTTGGTTATGTTCATCTCATTGCAATTATGAGAGGTACAGAATATTGTTAAACTCATTTCCTTTATTCTGATGAGCATGTATTCCCTTAATGGAAAAAAAAACATTCTATGGACCACTCCACAGATTTCCACACCGATATACAAACTAGATTTGTAGAGATTTTGTTTATGAATGTTCAAAAAAAGTAAAGCAATTATTTTTTCATCATCCTGTATAGATTTTCCCTTAAGTGAGGCAAGGCTACTGTATTTTAGATGCATTTTAGAAGTATCAGTGCTAAATGAAAAGTAAGTCTGTGGATTTACACAAGGAAGTTTTTAGCTGAATAATTTCAAGTTGAGGATTTCTGCAGTTAGGCAAAAACGTAGTTGTCAATTTAATTTAAAGATAAAATGTTGCTGAATTAACAATTTTTCTTTAAATCACAAGCAAGAGATGACAGAATGTATGAAACTAGGAAATGAATCAATGATCAAACAAATTGCCAAAGGTGATGCAAACTGCACCTAAGCTGAAGATTTTATTTCAGTGTCGTTCTGAGTTTTATATATTCATGAAGTAGATTTTATGTTCCCTCTTAAATTGCCACTGCAGCAGAATTCAAGTCATTAGGCAGTGACGGCAGACTTGAGTTGGTGGATATTTCATTTACTGAACCCCATCTCTTCTTTAAGTTTGACATTTGTGTTGCTTCAAATGTATACACTTTCTTTTTACCGTTGAGTAGGCATGCATGCAAGTGTATAGTTATACTTGTATGATTACATTAGATGAAACAGTGAAATTGATTCAGTGTAAAAATGTATATATTTGCATAAACCCCCAACAAAGCCTTCTGAATACATAACTATATTTGCAAGGCATTTAACATTTTCATGTGTGGAATTACTTTCTCTGTTATAGGTCAGATAAACCATACATTCAAGCATATACTGAGCAGCTTTTTATAGCTTTCGATTTGCATTAGTCATCAGCATTACCCTTGAAGCATAAAATCTTGTTTTCCTTCCTACTCACAATCCTTATAGTCCATGCTAGCTACCTAAGATGCTGTTGCTAGCCAAGAAAAGAGCACATACTTTAAACAAATAGAGGCCTCCATTGATGTTTAATATTTTACTTTTTGTGTCTATAGAATAAGAAAAACTTTAAATAAAATAATATATCACTCATTAATTTCTTAGATATATACAAGAAGAAGAGTCTCAAGGCACAATGTATTGACTGATGGAAGCAACTGTTTTTTTTAAATGGTATTTTCTTCTTCCACATCAGCTACATGTTAGGACATTACTATATTTTAGACTATAAGCATACTTTTAGATTTAAAACTTCACCGGTGGTCTGTTCCTCCAATATCTTCTTTTGATGGCTTGTCCAACTTATTGAACTGTCCCAGTGCTGACTAGTATATCATTTAGGTCAAATGGTCAAAGCAAAAAAAAAAAATATATATATATATATATATATATACCAACTCTGAGATTGCACCACAGTGAGGAAAGGTCAAAGTCTCTGCTCCCCACCATACAGTGATCTCACAGTGAGAAAGCTGGTAAGGTTCAACAACCTGATTTCCAATCAGCTGCACCACCTTTCTCACTCATGGATATAATGATGTCTTCACACCGATCTATATATCTTCTTCTTTCGGCTTTTCCCGGCATAGCCGGCCTTAGGCATACGCCAACTAGGTGGCCGCCTAGGGTGCCACTCTAGTAGGGGTGCTTTTCCAGTATTTATTTGATGTAGATAGACAAGGATGGGGGCACCGGGTGGTGTGGTAAAGGGCGCCGTGGAGCCCTTTTGCCTAGGGCACCAGTTGACCTAAGGCCGCCCCTGTTCCCGGTTAGGGGTCGCCACAGCGGATCAGCTGTCCACTCATGATTGGCAATGGAGTTTTATGGTGTTGAGTTGCCAGCCCAACCTTCCACAGAAGGCATACAAAAGCACACACACACGCACTCATGCCCAGGGCCAATTTAGAGTGTCCAATCCACCTACAGCATTTCTTTGTGATGTGGGAGGAAAGCGGAGCACCCGGAGGAAACCCACACGATCACAGGGTGGACATGCAGACTCCACACAGAAGGCACCCCAGCTGAGGATCGAACCAGAGAACCTCTTGCTGTGAGGTGACAACACTAACCGCTGTACCGCTGCGGCTGCCCGCACCGATATATATATATGTGTGTATATATATATATATATATATATATATATATATATATATATATATATATATATATATATATATATATATATATATATACATACATATCTATATTCCTCGAGGGTAAGTATAAAATCTCTGATTTTTTTCTCCTCTATTGTGTTACCAACTATCTCTTTCTGTCTTCACCCACCTCATCTTCTACCTATGCCTTTCCTAACTCTTTTACCAATCATTTTTATTTAACAATTAAATCAAACTTTTGCTTCCCACCCTTTGTAAGTAACTCAGTGTATTGTGACATCTACCCTACTGAATAGTTATTTAACTATATCTGCACAGAGTAGAACTAGTATATGATGCTTTTGTACTCTATGCATAGTTACTATTTTGTCTATTTTGACATTGCAAAATCTATTTTGATTGTATTCTACCTGACATTGTTGGTATTGTATAACTAAAGATTTTGTTTACACTGCATGTACTCAAGCTTCTCTTCCTAGTCCTCTGCTCTAAAAGGGCCTTTATTGTCCAGTCAGACTTCTCGGTCAACAAGTGTAAAATAAATAAATAAATAAAATGTATACATACAGACACACACACACACACACACACACACACACACACACACAGGCACACACACACGCACACACACAAACATTTCAAGCACACATGAATCGACAGATAGATATATAGATAGACAGACAGATGGCAATATATGTAGATACATGTGTATATATATATATATATATATATATATATATATATATATGTATGTGTATATATATATATATATATATATATATATATATATATATATATATTCATGTATTTGTTCATTCATTCTTTTGTTTATTCTTTATTAATAGGGCTAGGGCATTGATCAGTTTGGACTATTTCAAGCTCAGGCTATGCTTTATTAACTGAAATATGAAATGGAAACATTGGGCTCAAAATTAAATATTGTAATGCATTTATAAATTCAAAATACTTACTTTCATCTTTGTAGTACAAACACAGCCATAATAGCTATCCTTTTGCTGGACAGTAACAATACAGGAAATGCAGAATCAGCCTCTAAGTCTTACACTATGGCAGGCTGGTCAGCTTGAAGGATGCAGATTTAATGTACTTATACGCAAGTATCAATGGACTATCATATCCCAGGCAAGTAACTATACTGAAACTTGCACTCCCCTCAACAAATATGAATCTAGTGTCATTATCTTTTTTTTGTAATAAATGTATGTCTGTATGAGATACCAGTCAGAATGTATCTATGCAACATGTTTACCTCAAAATCTGGGTTCAGGTTTTTGCAATTTGAAGCTTCGAAAATAACAATGAAGTTATCAGAATGTATGTCTGATAACCTCCATGATCAGTTTTGGATTAGTGGCTCATTGGCCACATGGATGACATATCTGAGTGCAATCAATGCATGATTAATATGCACTGATTTTCCTTCTGGAATAATGTGCATATATTCCAGTACAAAGACATTTTTAGCTATTCCTTCAGAACCTAACTCCATCTGATTAAGCAAAAATGTGTGTGTGGTCCTATGCAAGCTGCAAGACATTTCTAAAGTCTATCCAATAGTTTTCATATATAATGAAAATGTTGTTGAGGGTTTGAAACACTTTTGCTCTACGTGTGTGTTACAATCATTTAAAAGGGCCAGACTTGTATGGCAGATATGATTTCTTCTTCAACTGATGCAACAAAAATGAGTCACATACTTATATCCAGTTTGTTGAAGCCTGACATTAGATTAAATAAAATGGATTAATACATTGCTAAATTTGCTGACTGTGTGGCAACAATACCATTTTTCAATGAAACTTTTAACCAGTGAACACAATGTAACATTTGTAGCATAAAATAGGTTTGAAATCTGAAAACTGGCATATACCATTTGTATGCCATAATCTGCAGCAGCATCTTTTCATTCTAAGTTAAATCTGTTGGAAATTGACCACATTATGAGTTGAGCATTCATCAGCTTAGATATCAAATTCATACTAATGATAGGCAGCTGTCAATGATTTATCATTCTTCTTCCTACATGATGTTTTGTGTGGCGTCATCTTGTGAAAACACAAGTACTATTTTCAGTCATATTCCAACAAGGGAGTTTTGCACAGGAATACCAAGCATAAGTTTTGATTATCGAAGGTCTACATCTGAACATTGGCATTATTCTTGAATTTATACAGATATGTAAGTCACCACACACACACACACACACACACACACACACACACACACACACACACACACACACACACACACACATACACAAAACCACACACACACACATATTCACATATGCATTATAGTGTCGTATTCATGGCCAGTTACACATATGTGCAATTTGCTGATACGTGCAAACACAATCCCCAGGATTCATTAAGCTGAAAATTCTGTGCAGGAAAAGTGTAGCAGTTCTTGCATGGAATATGGCCACTAAACGATCAAGCAAACAGCTGATTTGACGTGCATGAGGATGCCTACACTGTTCCTGCAAGGATATGACTGCAGAATGCTAACTATCTCATTTGCTGGCGAAAACCATGCAAATGAGGTGAATTAGTGATTTTTCAAGCAGGCAGGTATCCGTGCAAGAACACTGTTATTTGCAGAATTGTATTCAGTTAGTAACTGAATACATTACTGCAAATAACAAAATGGAGGCATCACAGCTCCCAAAAAGGCATGCATTATAGTGTTTAGGCATGACAATGGCCAAATATATGGTGATTGGCATGGAGAAATTATTTTTTTTTTCATAAAAATCAAAGTTACTTTTTTGGCCAATCTTGTCCGTTTACGCATAGGGCACTGGTGCGCAAATGGGATGGTGTCGAGAAAAAAAATGTGAAAACTCAATTTTAGGGGAAATCTGCATTTTGCCATTATAGTCTATGGCATGCAGAATCAAAAAAAATACCAGGGAACACTGGCTGTCAAGGGGAAAGGCTCCATGCTAGCATAGTAACTATGAACTAAGGCAATGGGGTATGCAAATGAGAGGAAATTTACTGAATCACAAAAATCTTCTAAGTCCCAAACTGCAACTAACCATGTAGGTGTTCTAGCATGACAGTGTAACTAGGAGGAACAACAGACATGAAAAGGGGGTCTGTCAGGCATGTTGTAAGCACATTGGAGCCCTACGGTGCAGAGATAACCTTATATAAGCACAGCTAAATAAGGGGGGGGGGTGTCTGAGGCTGTATTGACTTATTCCATGAAATGAGGAGCATGTTCATGCACAGGGAAGAGCCATTTCTTCCTGTTTACATTAGCTAAACCGATTTGGGTGGCACTGGGTCTAAAACAAAAATAAAAAACTGGAAATAGCAGGACTGTTTATATGTGGGCACTGGGTTTCCGCAACGTACCTCAGGTCTTAAAAGGGGAGGAAATGGGAAGGGAAAAAAAAGGAAAAAAAGGAAAATAGCAGAATAAAAGCAATCAAGAACAAATTACATAGCCAGCTGGTGGAATGCATCATAGTCAGCCAATCATACAGGCAGCATCTGCAGCACAAAGGTATAAAGTATGGAAACACCTTACAGTCTGGTTTTTCTCTCAAACTCTGCACCATTGGTGTACACATGCGGGGGAATTTTAACTGGAAAAATGTTAGGGGCTGCCATTGCTTTGATTCATCGGTATGTGCTAGAGGCTGAGGGTAGATAAGAGAATAATGCTGACAATCACCACAGACCAATGAGAAGAAGGGTGTTCAGACCCAAGGTAACTTTCCAGGGGCTACATGATCTGGAGATAACATAAATACAAAAGAAAATAAAAATAAAAACTCCACCACAGTGGTGCGACCACAATCAATGAACTGGAAAAACTTTAATAGTAAATGTCACCAAGTGCTTTCACCCTGTAATCTCAGGGCTTTGTCAGAGTAAATTAACCACATTAAACCCATCCTTAAATACTTAAAATCAAATCACATGATGAATTAATGACATAGTTCCTTTTACATAAAATAACTTAAACCACAAGCTTTAAAAACTGTCTCATACACCTTTACATTTATAAACCTAACACTAATCAATACTTTATCTCATTCTTAAAAAAACACAACAATCATAAAAATAAAGTACAATGAAGTTAATAAATTTAAATGTTTAAATGTCCAATACTTATGTTTTGTTCCAAACATTTATAACATACAAATCAAATCTGAGCTGCTTTAGATTCAACACTGAACTAAAAGAAACACTGTTGTTAATACCAGGGAACACTGTAGCATTGGTCCTGAACTGCCAATCTAATTCTAACTTTTCCAAAAAAGTTTTCAAGTCACCACCTCTACCATAATCAATCACCCTAACAATAAAAAAATATAAACTTTTTAAAACTATCACATCCCACAGAGTGATTGTACAATGCACTTTCATTCCTTTTCTGATTAATGGCCCTAACATGTTCCAAAATTCTTTATTTTAATTTTCTAGTGGTTTTGCCCACATAAAAAGCTGGGCAAGACAAACTCATGGCCACATATATCACCATCTTAGTGTTACAGTTACAGTGGCCAGGACATGGGATAGTATGATAGTACCCTTCTAGCATCACATAGGGGCATGTATTGATGTATTTACAAGCTTTCCACATGTTACACTTTGACATGGTAAATCTAAGCCTTTTGTTGTTACAAGATTTTTCAAACTACTTCTTTAAATTTGAAAACCTAGTAAAAGTAGTTCTTGGTTTAGTACCTAGGGTATTTTTGAGCTCAGGACCCAAAACTAAGTCCCATGTAATGTTGACCATTGCTCTAATTTTCAATGTTTTGTTGTTATAAAGGAGAACCAAACACTATCTGACACAGTATTGTGTCTTGTATCCAAAGTGAACCCATGGTCAGTGGATAAAATGGGTAAACCTGTCCTTTCTTCTTTCACAAATTTCATTTCTAATAAGAAATTTGGCAAAAAAGTTCACCTTCAAACAACAAAAAGTTGCTGTTTAGTACTAATTCCATAAGTTCCACCAGTAATTTTTTTTAACGTTGTGTATATCATCTTTCCCCATAAGGGGTTCTTCAAACAACACCAACCTTTTTTATGTGGTATTGTTGTAAATAAATTCATAACATCTACTGTGATGAATACTAACTCTTCTGTAATAGAAATGTCTCTTAGTGTTTCTAAACAGTGCCATGAATGTTTTAGAATGTGCTTGTAATGTTTAAGTACATTTTTACACCAGAAATCAATGTATGCAGCTATTGGTTCAGTTTTTGACCCTGTAGCTGCAACAATTGGTCTGAATGTGGAGTTGTGTAACTTTTTGTGGATTTTCAGGATCCTGAAGATGTGTGGGATCACTGAAAAATCCACTGTCATGAACTTATATTCAGTGTGGTCTATCACATCCTGAGTTAAACAGTTAAACAAAACCCAATCTATTTTACTGTATGTTCTCCTCAGTTCATTGATAGATATTCTCTCATACATGTTACCGTCATTCAACAGCTCATACATTTTGAACACATAATCTTTTTGATTCATTATGACAACCCCCCCCCCCACCTTTGTCTGGTTTTATAACTCTAACCTGACACTGATCGTTCAAGTGTCTTAAAATGTGTCTTTCATCACTTGTTAAGTTGTCAACATTTGTTGTACCACTCAACATCATAGCACACATTTTATTTTCACATACAGTTTCAATAGTAGTTATACTGGTGTTTGATGGTTGAATAAAAGTACTTTTCCTTTTTAAACTAGGTACTTGTATGTTAATACTCCCTTGTTTGTTAAAGAACAATTTCAAATTTAATTGCCTTGTAAACAATTTTAAATTAGTAAGGACCTTAGCCACATCCTGTCTAAAATTCGGTACAAAAGAAAAATCTTTTGAGAAAAGAGACATATGTACATCATTAATGCTTATTTGTGAAAAATTGTAAACATTACAGCCATCTTTTGTAGTTATTGCACATTTTGTGCCATCAGATGAGTCCATTTCTGTTATAGTAAATTCATTATCGGATGCATAACTCATCAAGGAAAAATCAGTACATTCTATCTCATCCCCAGCTGATGTTGGTAGGAAGAATTCCTCCCTGATCTGCTTCCCCAGTATCTCTGATTCTTGTTCTTGATTCTCTGTGACCTTCTGGGGAGTGCAGGTGGTTCTAAAAAAATCTCCATTTTGATGTGTGTTAGTTACTGATTCATTGTCCATTCTTGTTTAAAATCCTGACCAACATCTATAACATTCTGTTTCCCTGTTCCCTCTACCTTAGATATGGGGTAAAGTGTCTTATTATGATAGTCTTTAGTGTCGCTTTCTAGTTTCTTTATTTTTTTTAGCAATGTTATCTCTAACAAATGTTTTGGTATCAACTAGTATATTATTGTATGTTGATTTGTTCGAATCAAACAACAAATCACTAGTAACACTTTAGTTCAGTACTGTCATTTATTTCTCTATTACATTTAATTTCCATTCATTTTATCTTAAAATAATACGTGCCAGATCCAGTCCTGTACAATCAAACAATTTGAGGAGCTCACCATGCATTATAGAGCTCAGTCCCATTTGGATACTTCCACAGTAGCAGGCCCTTTGGGACCTGCTGAAGTTCTAACGAACATTTTAAAAACAAATGATCTGCCTGCAGAGCCTTGAATCTCCTGAGAAACTTCTCTAAGGCCCGTAGCTGTGTTTGGACTGTACCAAATCATTCCCCTTTTGCAGGGTTGTTGTAAAATTGGAACTCTGGTATCTCAAAAAAAGAAATGAAACTTGGTATTGTAATCATTGTTGTTTTAGCTGTAATATTATTGATGGATCGATTATACACCTCTGATCCTTTTGAAGATTATCCCAAACTATCAGGTAGTGTCTGCAAATTTAAAAGTTCCATTTTGGGACCCTCTGACAATGGACTGTTCCAAATTGCCGGTAGTGTGAATATTCTGTTGTTTCAACAACAGCAGTAATTCTTCTAATTTCTGAGTTAGTACCTCCATTTCTGAAAATGGCTGCAACCAAGGTGGAGCACTGAACAAGTAAATAAAAGCAATAAATGCCCAAAAGAGCGAAAACTATAACATAAATACAAAAGAAAACAAAAATGCTGGTGCGGCCACAAAAAAAAAAAAAAACAAAATTGGGAAAGTTATGATAGATTGTTTAGACATCTCCCTGACTTGGGATAAAATTAACAACAAATTGAACTCTAGGGTGTACAGAAAAGATACATACTCTAATTCACTGCTTCATTATGGCAGTTGCCATCCAAAGCATCAAAAGAAAATCGTAGTAAAAGGACAGATGGTCAGGATTTCGAGACTAACTAGTGATGACAGTGAATTCAAGGATGAGATGTACACCCTAGTAGGAATGTTCAAAGAAAGAGGTTACCCCACCAAATTTCTTATTAAAATTAGAAATTAAATTTGTGAAAGAAGAAAGGACAGGTTTACCCCCAATTTTATCCACTGACCATGGGTTCACTTTGGATACAAGACATAATAATGTGTCAGATAGTGTTTTGCTTTGCCTTTATAACAACGGAGCACTGAAAATTAGAGCAATGGATAACAATACATGGTACTTAGTTTTGGGTCCTGAGCTCAAAAATATACTAGATACTAAACCAAGAACCACTTTTACTAGGGGTGCAAATTAAAAAAACTGGTTTGAAAAAACTTGTAATAACAAAAGGCTTTGATCTACCAGGTCAAAGTGTAACATGTGTAAAGCTTGTAAATACATCAATACAGGCCCCTATGTGATGCTAGAAGGGTACTATCGTACTATCCCATGTCCTGGCCACTGTTACTGTAACACTAATATGATGATATATCTGGCCATGTGATTGCCTTGCCCAGCTTTTTACATTGGTAAAACTACTAGAAAATTAAAAGAAAGAATTTTCGAATATTTTAGGGACATTAATCAGAAAAGGAATGAAAGTGCATTGTACAGTCACTCTGTGGGATGTGATAGTTTTAAAAAGTTTATATTTTTGTTATTGACAGGGTTATTGATTATGGTAGAGGTGCTGACTTCAAAACTTATTTGGAAAATTTAGAATTAGATTGGCAGTTCAGGACCAATGTTACAATGTTCACTGGTATTAACAAGTGTTTCTTTAAGTTCAGTGTTGAAACTAAAGGCAGCTCAGATTTGATTTGTATGTTATAAATGTTTGAAGCAAAACATAAGTATTGGGCATTTAAAAGTTTATATTTATTAACTTCATTTTACTTTATTTTTATGTTTAAGAATGAGATAAAGTATTGATTAGTGTGAGGTTTATAAATGTAAAGGTGTATGAGACAGTTTCTAAAGCAGGGGTGTCCAACCTTTTGTCTTGCTGGGGCCGCATTGAGTGAACAGAAATGGTCTTGCAGCCGCATATAACATATTTATTTATTTATTAGTTATTTCAGTTTGATTACTGTGGAGGTCAACTGGGCTTGGGGGCCCGTTTTCAGTGGAGGCCCGGGGAGAAAAGCTCCAACAAGGAAATACAACAATTTAAATTGTTTTCATTACAAAAACAGTTTCTATTTACATACAAAGTCATAGACAGTATGTATTATAGATAACAGGTAGTTACAAAAGAATAAACACTAAACAATTTCAATTATTGTTAAGGGGGAAAAAAAGGCTTGCATAATGAAAATACAAGTTTTACTGTTTTGTTCCCTAAGCTAAATAGTTTTTAGAAAGGAATAGGAAGGTGAAATAGGAGGAAGTTAGCCTGGAGTAAAGGGAGATTGTAGGCTGAAGAGTGCATTTTCAGATTCTGTTTAGATAGAGGTAGGAATGAAATTGGGTTTTGAAGTTATTAAGGTTGGTACATGTCCTTAGTGATGAGAGCAGGGCATTCCATTTTTTAGCCAGGGTATAGGACAAGAGAATCTGACCTGCTGGGCGCTGGGGTTTTTGAACTGTGATCAGGTTTAGATGAGAAGATCTAAGTGGTCTAAGGGGGGTGTAAGGTTGTAGAATATTAGAAAGAGCAGGGCAGTTAGAAGGGTGTAACAATAGTTTGAAGGCTGAGGTGATTTGGATAAAGTTAAGTTGATTGGGAAGTTCCAGCCAGTTTAAAGAGTGAAGGGAGGAGCAGTGATGGGAAGAGGATTTGGCGTTTGTGGCAAATCTAGAGATTTTATTGTAGCATAGTTCCAATTTGGTGGTAAGTGTGGATGAAAGATTAGTGAGCAGGGGGGCTCCATATAAGAGGGAGGGAAGGAGGTAGGTAGAGGCAAGGGTTAGTCTGGAATGAGGAGAGAGGAAGTGGTTGTTTCTATACAGTAAACCTAGTTTTATGTGTGTTTTTTTGATGTTTAGCTGGATATGGGTATTAAATTTTAGTTGATCATCGATTGCAACACCTAGAAGTTTGGTGGAGGGAACAATCTCGATAGAGGAGTTACTAAGGCTGGTAATGTGAAATGAGTTTTTATCAAGGGAGGAGGATTTAGAGGGGGAGAAAAGGAGGATCTTAGTTTTGTTAGCATTTAGGGAGAGATGATTTTGTAGCATCCAGTTTTCAGTGGTTGAGAAGGCACTTTGAGTTAGGACTTGGAGGTCTGTTAGGTTAGAGGCAGAGCAGATCAATGTGGAATCATCAGCATATTGCACAATTTTGGTGTTAGGGATGGCTTTGTGGAAGTCATTAATAAAGATATTGAACAGTAATAGGCCGAGTATGGAACCTTGAGGTACTCCGGTAGGGGTAGGAAGAAAAGTAGAGGTGGATTGGCCCCATCTCACAGCTTGGGACCTGTTTGAAAGGTAGCTGGAGAACCAGGAAAGAGTCTTCGTGCAAAGGTTGAGATTAGATAGGTGATTTAGAAGGTGGGTATGAGAGATAGTGTCAAAAGCTTTGGATAAATCCAGTAGGACCATGGATACTATATTACCGGAGTCACGAGCTGAATTGACGGAGTGCAAGAAGGAGAAAAGGGCAGTATTAGTACTGTGTCCTGGGCGGAAGCCGTGTTGGGTAGGAGAGAGAAGTTGGTGCTTGGTAAGGAATGGAAGGAGTTGCAGGTGGATACATTTTTCTAGGATTTTGGAGATAGGGGAGAGAATGGCTATAGGGCGGAAATTTGAGATAGTACAGTTTTTGCCGCCTTTGTGGAGAGGTAGAATGTAAGTGGTACACCATAGTTTAGGAACATAGGATTCAAGTAATGACCTATTAATTAGGATGCTGATAGGTAGAGCAATAGAGTCAGAAGCTATTTTTAGGAAGGAGGATGGAATGTTATCAGGGGCATTGGAGCAGGGCTTTAGTTTATATAGAAGTTTCTTTATTTGGTCAGTAGATACTGGTTTGAGTTTGAAAGAGGAGGGGGGAGAGCAGATTATGGAAGATTGAGTGGGGGGAAGGAAGGTGATTGTTAGTAAATGTCTTGGTTAGCTCAGCGATGGAAGAGGTGAAAAAGGAATTAAATAGTGAGGCTATTTCAAGGTCAGATTTGCTGGTATCTGGACAGGGGTTGTTTTTAGTACCTGGTCTGAGGAGGGAATTGATGGAATTCCAGAATTGTTTGGGGTTTCTAGCATGGTTTCTTGAAGTTTGATGTAGTATGACTTTTTCTCTTTAATGACTTGTCTCTTGGTTAGGTTTCTTAACTGCTTATACTTGAGGAATATATTGGGTTGCTTGTGTTTAGTGTAGGATTTCCAGGTTTTATCCCTTTGGAGCATTAACTTTTTTGTGTCTTTGGTGAGCCAAGGGGAGGTATTTGCTTTAACTCTTTTTGTTCTTGTTGGAGCTAGAGAGTTAAGGACTGTTAAGAATGTTGAATTGAAATAGTTGATGGCTTCGTCTAATGGTAATATTTTTAGAGGGTTCCAGTTGGTGAGTTTAAGAGAGTCAGAGAAAGAAGTAGGGTCGAAGTTAGAGAGGTTTTGAGTGTGAGTGTAGTGATGAGAGTGTGGGGAGGTGGGAGTAGCTCGAATGGAGTAGGCAGGGAGGTGGTCTCCTAAAGGGTCAGGAGTGATGCCAGATTTTATAATTTTGTTTGGATGAGATACTAGAATCTAGTCAAGTATGGAGCCAGGGGGATTAGCTTTGTTAGGTCTGGTAATGGAGTCAATAAGTTGGGAGAAGTTGAATAGGTTGATAGTTATTGTGGGATTTGGGTTAGAGATTTTTCCCCAATCAATATTTACATCACCCAAAATGTAGGTTTGTAGCTTAATATTGGAGGAAGTCCAGGAGAGGATGTCTTCTAATGAATTGGTATTGTTGTCTGGAGGGATATAGAGACAAATGATGGAGATACTTTTATGGTTGTTAATTTTTAGTAAGCCAATTACAAGTTCAGCATTATTGAACGAAGGGATGGGGTTAGGGTAGGGAGTAATGGACAAGAGGTTGGAGTAGATTAGGGCAATGCCACCACCTCTTCTATTAGGTCGGTCAGATCGGAGAGAATGGAATCCTGGGAGTAGGAATTCAGAGTCATTAATGCGAGGTTTTAGCCAGGTTTCAGTGATAGCTGCTATATCAGGAGAGTTATGGTTATAATATATCATACAGTTAACTCTTTTGTTGCTCCGGAAGACCACAGTCGACCTCCTGGCTGTACTGTAGGTGCATTTGAACAATGAATAAATGTAATAAATGCCTAATATTTGCCTTAAAATTCTAATTCTCATTCTAATTCTCTAATCTATCAGTTAACTCTAACATCTTAGTTAATATATATATGTATATATATATATATATATATATATATATATATATATATATATATTATATATTATATATATTTTACAAATAAACAGATACTCACTGCAGCACTAGCATTTCTCACTGGGAAAACCATTCCAGCAGTCCAACTACGTAAAATGTCAACATCAGCAATCCTACAATACTATAATCCACAAAAATAACCCGACAAATTTGCAATAAAGTAAAGAATTCACATTACTGACTTAATAAAACAATTCTGAATAAGCTATAAGGGGGTCTCACCCTGGTGCCAGAAATATGGCCTCAAGCTAAATGCCAAAAAATGTATCATCATCCCCTTTGAGGACAGTGATGTCCCCACAAATTATCACATTAATAACAATGTTGTAAGCATGAAATAAGTTGTATGGTACTTGGGCACCCAGGTTGATAGAAACCTGACTTTTGACCACCACGTTGTCTCAGTTATAAGGAAAGCTTTTTACATGGCCCAATTCATTAGTAAGGGTATCTCATCCAGGGACAAGGATGTCATAACATTCCTGTATTCTTCCTTTACAAGAGCAGTTATTGAGTGCAATGCCCCTTTTGACATGTGCCTCAGCAAAACACCCTGCCAAAAGAAAGACTACAACCATTTCTGACAAAAAGGTCAAAGGACTAAGTTCACTTAGTTATCTAAACATACTAAAAAGCTTCTTGCTTTCCTCTTTCTCTCACTGGCCCCTATAAATTTCACCATTGGCTTGCTTTCCAGGCTAAGAAAGATCCTGCCTTAAGAGACTTCCTCTTCCTCAGAAATACTGGTTATACTTAAAACGCTCACTACAAAGACCACAGCCTTCACTGCAACATAAACAAGCCACTTTTTATGGACAGGTTCTTGACACAAAAACCTTCAACTTCTGTAAAAAGCTCCTGTCATTATCAAACAATGTAGTTCAGCAACACGATGGCTGGATGCATAGCCATAAATGTAGTCCTTGGGTAAGTAGCATAGCCTTCATTAAACCAGATGGAAAATCCACATATTAACCTTTCCCAGCTGGAAGGCTAAGATCTAATATTGGTTACTCAAGTCTAGTTGCCCAAGAAGAGGGGCATTAAGAATTCCATTTGCAAAATTATATTCAGTATACATATTAAATCTCTCTCTCTCTTACACACACACACACACACACACACACACACACACAAAAGCCCCTACTTGTAAAATAGGTAACCTCAGTAATCACATGACACCCACTCACTAAATGAAATTGTCTGGAATTCAAAATATCTGAAAAAAAATCATAGTAGAGATGGATTCATCCATGTAATTTCCCATCACCAAAAGGACCATCAATAAATCAACAAAGAGCTGCTCGGCAAAAAGTAAATCAATAAGAAAACCATAACCTATAATGCTACATACTGGTGTAAACATATAATTTATGTCAATCCCTAGGTTAATCCATACCAAAATATTGTTTCAGAGCTTCAGCTATGTACAAACAGCTTTCTCCTAAAAACTTAACTCATTGATATTTGCCTTGCTGTAATTTTAACTGTAAAAAAAATGTTTTTAAGTTTATTCTGTACCACAATGATTCTCACTGTTATGAGATGTAATCTCTGCCATATTGTATGAGTACTACACTCCATAATTTGCTGTCTCTCTCTCTCTCTCTCTCATGTATTATATTGTTTTGTGTTATTTTTGGAGCTTTTCTCCCTGGGCCTCCGCTGAAAATGGACCTGTGCCCAGTCGGACTTTCCCGGTAAACAAATGTAAAATAAAACAAAATAAATAAAAATAAACTTCCCTCCAATCTAAAGCCATTTGACATTCAGACATTTTAATTTGTGCAGAAGTTACTCACAGACTGACAGCTTACTGAGCTGTAATGCTGACCTTCGCTTTTGAAAAAAACTAATTCCCAGACTTTGTCAATAGCTCAAAGTGTAGAAAGGATTATTTATTTATTTTTGGAAAGCACCTTTAATGCTGTTAAATTGATTACATACCCAGAAACACAGAAAAGTTATTGTGATTATGTAAACCACAGACTGCTGCAAGAAATCAAAGTCACATTAGCACTCTATGCTTATGTCCAAGCAGATGAATCATACCTGTCAATTCCAAAAGAAGTAAAGTAGCTTAATAAGAAGGTTATTTGCAAGGTTGCATGGCAGTTTATATTGGAAATAAGCAGAGATATTAAAAAGGCTCTGTTTTTTATAATTATGCCGAAAAGTCTTCCAAGGTAAATACAACTTCTGATTTAGTATGGAACCATACCTCTCAACTTTAGAGCAAGAAATCTGGACAAAGCGAAAAATAAAAGTGGGACATAGGCCCAAAAATAGTTATGCATGACAGACACCATTGAAACAACTGTAGCTGCAAACGTTATACATCACTTATAATCTTTCTATGCCATCATTGTCAGTTAAACATTATATGGCTCATTCAGTCCTGCCTTCTTTTGCATCAAAGAAAACCATGCTTTGAAATGACAAATGCATTAAAAATAATACATAAAACACATTGCATCAACATCCTGCAACTTCCTACCTGCAAGCAACCACAGAGCTTTCACTGAAACTAGGGCTGCTTGTTTCCCCAGAATGACAGCTCTCCCTAATTAAGTCTAATGGTATACAATCTACCAGTATCTGGACTACCTGAAATAAATTAAATTATGGCCTGTAAATTGAAAGTACACTTTGTTTAATTAAACTATATTTCTAAGCCCACTTACTATATTTTTCAGTAACATCCCAATATCCATTTCCAGGTCACTTTACAAGACATTGGCAGTGGTAGACTTGGCATCCTTCAGAACCCCACAGGCCCACTCTAATACATTGTCCATTAAATGTAAATATCCATCCACTGTAAATGGCAAGAAGCTATGTCTTAAAAAATCTACTTCTGGCATGCGTACCCAAGTATTAGATTTTGAAACAAAGTAACATATTCTCCACAGTCAGTAAGTCTCTGTCTTTAATAATCATCTACTGTTGTAGCACTCCCAACACATAAGCACACACATAACCATTAAAATCCCCAACATTTAAAAATTGACATTGTGCCCACTTGATGCGCACACCGACATTAGCGTTACAGGTCACAGGAGCGAAAAACACAAAACAAAAAAGTGTTTTGGGGCATGAGTACATCGATGTTGCAGTTAGAGGTTGAGGGCCGCATGGAAGAGCTCTGAGGGCCACTTGCGGCCTGCCGGCCGCAGTTTGGACACGTCTATTCTAAAGCTTTTGGTTTAAGTTATTTTATGTAAAAGGAACTACATCATTAATTCATCATGTGATGTGATTTTAAGTATTTAAGGATGGGTTTAATGTGGTTAATTTACTCTGATGAAGCCCTGAGGTTATAGGGTGAAAGCTCTTGTTGACGTTTACTATTAAAGTTTTTCCAGTTCATTGATTGTGGTCGCACCACTATGGTGGCAGTTTTATTTTTATTTTCTTTTGCATTTGTGTTATAGTTTTCACTCATTTGGGTGTATTTTCCTTTATTTATATGATCTGGAGATAGTAGACTGCTACAGGGTGGACAGAGACATACTTCTTCAAATTACTGAGCTTTGCCGGCCTAAACTAAGACCTAGAACCAACAGAGGGGAACCCATCCCAGTGGATACCAAGGTATGTGTAGCCTTAAGAATTCTAGCTACAGGTACTTTCCAAAGACCTACTGGGGACATCATGGGGTCTGACATGCATCTCCATCCAGGGTGCTCCACCAGTTTTTGGATGCCATGTTACCACATGCCGGTGAGCAATTTTCCTTCCCCAACACCAGTGATGAGAGGACCAGCACTATGTCTATCTTCCACCATGTAGCAGAATACCTGGAGGTACTGGGTGCCACAGACTGCACGCACATTCACATCAATGCATCACTCAGTGAACAGGGTAGGGTCTAAGTAAACTGCAAGGCATTCCCCCTCAATCAACTTCCAGGTTGTGTGCAATGCCCAGGGCATTATCATGAATGTGTGTGCTGGCAGCCCTGGAAGCTATCACGACTCCCACTTCTGGCATTTATCACAGTTGTACCAGGCATTTGCCAGTGGGGACATCCTGTATGGCCATCTGGTGGGGGGATGCTGGCTATGCACTGGAGCCATGGATGATGACACCCATCAGAAATGCACACACACCCACACATGAACACCATAATGAGGCACATCCACAAACCAGCATCATTATAGCGCATGCGTTCGGGATGGTCAAGTCATGGTTCTACTGCCTTGGCATATCTGGTGGAGCCTTGCAGTACTCTCCAGCCACATGTGCACACATGTTCATAGTATGTGCCATGTGACACAATATGATCCTGCGGAAACAGCTGCAGCAGGAACAGCATGGGGAAGGGCCATCATCATTGCCAAGGTCCCCACAGTCACAGAGGGACTCAGAGTAGGAGGCCCCTGAGCCTGTTCTTGTAGGCAAATGGAGGCATGCCCAGTATGCTCAGGCCTTGGCAAAGAGGCAATGCATAGCACCCACACTGACACTGTAGAGACCCCAGGGACTGACACCTCTCTCTGACTCGCACACACAATAAAATGGATGATTCAAACATCACATTACCTGTAACTTACCATGTATAGGCAGTGTACTTTGTGCATCCAACATAGGCGGCCCTCAAGCACTGTCCACACAACTGCTGCAAGCACAGGGTAAGTCAGTCTTCTTAACAACAAAGGAATGGATTAGTATGTTTTGCTAGCACATCTATGGTAATGGTGGATGCATGCAAGGGAATGGTGTGGCCTACTGGGATAGCAGCACACAACTGACAGTTATGTAGGACACCAGGAAATGTCTGGCCAAAACTGGCCTCCACACACTTTGCGGTAGTACCCAAGCTGGAAAATCCCACTGCAGTATATGTGTGGGGACAACAAACAGGGGGGGGGGGGGGCTCATAGGTCACAAACATGGATGTCAGTGTGGGGGGTCCCATAACCACCCCTTACACCCACACAGCAAGTCAGCTATAGTAAACCACAGAGAAATATCTGGTAAAGGCACACAAATGATGGCAGTGCAGAATTACCCCCCTACAGACTCACACAGTGAAAGCACAGCAGGACCCACAGTTACAGTAAAGCTATAAAGGGTAAGAAGTCTGAAACTCAAATGTATGCCAGTAGAATCTGACTTGTGCTCTTTACTGATATGTCTCTAGTCCCCAAGACAGGGGACAATAGTATGGTAAATGGAACCAAAATGTAAAGGAAATATCAGCACAGTCTGTGCAAATGTGTACAGTTGACAGGTGTGGCCCCCCATATACCCACACAAATGCAGTAACATGTATGTTTGCAGGGAAATAGCAGCATTGCAAACATTGGCAGGGCTGTACTAATACACATGAAAACATGTTGCCTGTCCACAATATGCAGGGGTCAATGAGCTATGCGTATGCTTGGTTAATACTGTCTGGATCTGACCAGCACATTCTCCTGGCAGCCGTCTTGTGGTGCCCTAGGTACAGTGCTGTCTTTGACGGGGCCGTGTGCAGATAACTGCAGTGCCAACTGTTATGCATGTCATTGAAACCCACTGCTCTTCCACTGACATACCTGGAGGTCACAGGCCTGTGTTGAATATACTACACATATTAGTGATATCTTGAAGGATGTGTAGCTGAGGTGCCAAGGCTTTTGTGAATATAAGTGCTGTTTTTACTGTTGCCAGTGGTTATTCTCAATAATCCTTTTTTCTTATGTTTGGTTTTACATATAATGGACATGCTTGCACAGTCAAATGCACTCTGTACCCACACCCATAACTCCCAACCTCTGACAACAAGATATCTGGACAAGGGCAATAATAAAAGTGGAAGAAATGCAGAATGATAGGCATGTGTTGTAAATATTGTCCTTACATACTGAGAAAGGTAAGGAGAGGAGTTTGCAGTAGTGGGACTTATCTGAAGGTTATCCAGTCTGAAACAGTAATGTCTGTCATTATTTTGCAACATCACTCTTCAGTTATATGTAAATAACTTACCATAAAAACACAAGTTTAAATAGAAAGGATGAAACCTCTAGCCAAACACCTGGACAACCTGCCAAAAAATGTACAGGTGAGAGGTATGCCCACACAAGGATATGACATCTCAGGTTAGAAAGATACCACACGAGCAGGAGATCCCCAGCCAGTATATCACTAGGTTGCTGGACTGTTTACACAGCTGTGTCATTACTAAACTGCCTGTAACCACACCTCACAAATGGCCTTGTTGGGCAATAACGTACATGCCTGCACTCATAATATTGGTCTAGGCATCATACAACTAGTATTCCTCTGGTAAAGCACTGTGATGATATGAGGATGTCTGGCACTAGGTAATGACAGAATACATTGCAGTGTCAGACTACAGATATATCAGAAAATGTCTGCTAAACAAAACAAGTACCCTGAAGAAAGTCCTGTATACTCCTGAGAGGTATGGCTATAGCACACAAAATCCTGGACTGGAGTACATCTATCTCTGGAATGGAGTCTCAATCTAACTATAGAAGGTCACACTGAGCATGCTGCTGCACTTAGAGAAGCACAGGACATGTTGGAATCCACATCGGAATATATGACTGTATTGTGTATATATGTCTGTGCATGCAGAAAGCTATGTACATCTCAACTGTCTCACACACACACACACACACACACACACACACACTCACACACACACACACACACACACACACACACACACACACACACACACACACACACACACACACACACACCAGACAGGATTACCCTCAACTAGCTGTAGGTGCTCCATATGTCATATATCTGCATCTGTTGCATGAGATACACACGCAAATATATGGAAAACAGATAACAATATATGTCAAGCACATGCACACATAGATGTGGGGAACAGAGAGACAGGCAGTGATAGTGAGCGAGACACAGGGGAACACAGACAGGGTGAGTCACACACACGGATAACCTGAATGGCATACATTGATGTCCTGCTGTGGACAGTGGCATACCAGTTTTAAACAGTTGCACGTGCTAGCATAAATAGTGAGCCCCATTGTGTAACAATACTGAGGTTGGGTTTATTGGTTTATTATATCACATCACCTGCATGTGTGTGTGTGTGTGTGTGTGTGTGTGTGTGTGTGTGTCCATAGGTCTAAGTATTAGGAGGATCTTCCCACTCAGTACACTTCACATTGTCCACTTCACAAGATCTGTTGCTGTCATTCACCTTAGGAGTACCATTGGACACTGATCACCCCTATAAGCTCTGTAGCATGTGTGATAACTGTGTAACACTATGGTGAAAATAAGGGGTTCTAATCTCAATACTGCCAACTGTGTGTGTGCGTGTGTGCATGGCAGTTGTGTATGAGGGAGTGTGTGTTTGTTTGTAGGTTAAACAGTTTTAGGCCATTCCCACCCAGAACACTTCCCAGTGCCCCACTTTATCAGTCCTGCTGATGTCATTCCCCTTATCACCACCTTTGGCCAGTTGTCCGCCCAGTAAGCTCTGTACCGTGCGTGATAACTGTGCAACACTATAGTACAAATCACTAGCTAGACATTGGTTCTAATCTCAGATCTGACAAATGAGGGTGTGTGTATGTTTGTAAGAAGAAGTATTTTGATAATTCTCCCACCTACTGCCCTATTTTATCATTCATGCTGATTTCATTCCCCTTATCAGCACCTTAGGCCAGTTGTCAGCTCAATAAGCTCTGTCCTCTGTAGAGTGTGTGACAACTGTGTAACCCTATAATACAAATAACCAGATAGGCAGGGGTTCTATCCTCAGATCTGGAAAATGTGTGTGTGGGTGTATAAGTGTGTGTGCAAGATTGTATGTTTGTAGGAAGATGTACTTTGATAAGTTTCCCACCCACTACCCTACTTTATCAGGCCTGCTGATGTCATTGCCCTTATCAGCAAGTTTAGCCAGTTGTAGGCTCTGTAGCACATCCGATATCTCTGTAACACTATAGTACAAATAACTATATAGGCATGGGGGTTCTACTTTCAGATGCGGCAAGTGTGTGTGTGTGTATGTTTGTAGAAAGAAGTATTTTGATAAAGTAGGCCAGTGGGTGGGAAACTTATCAGTCCTGCTGATGTCATTCCCTTTATCAACACCTTTTTCCAGTTATCACCCAGCAAGCTCTGTAGTCTGTGTGATAATTGTATAACACTATAGTACAAATAACTAGATAGGCAGGGGTTCTACTCTCAGATCCGGTAAATGTGTGTGTGGGTGTATACGTGTGTATGTTTGTAGAAGGAAGGATTTTGATAAGTTTCCCACCCACTGCCCTACTTTATCAGTCATGCTGATTTCATTCCAACTTATAGGTTCATAGGTTTGTGCTAGGCTAATGGCCCTGGAGCCTTTACAAGCCTAGCCCATAGATGTGCCCTGCCATTGTGACCCCCAAAATTAGGTCCCAGTGCCTCTATCAAAAAAGCCACTGGAGTGATCCCTGAGGTGAACTTTCTATTACCCATCCACTCAGCAAGATTTCTCTATAACAGGGTCAGCTAGGTGCTCTGCTTGACATGTATAGGAAGTCTATTCCAGGGCATGTGCAGTCTCTGGGTGAGGAACCTGTCCTTCCAGCATGTTGTGTTGATTGTGGTAATGAGGTTGAGGTTTCTGCAGTGTGTGGTGCAGAGGGATTAGGATGTCTTTTGATGCAGCATTTCTAAAAGAATTGGGTCAGACATGGCTTTGTTAGGTCAAGCAGAGATTGCCTCTAAGTAGGTGATATGAGACAGAGAATAACTGGAGTCTTTTGAGTCTGTCTGTGTAGGACATGCATTTAATGCCTATGATTCTCTTTCTGAGGTACTTTTGTGGCCTCTCCAGATGTTGCAGGTGTCTAGTGAGGTACATGCCAAATGGGTCATTATACTTGATGATTGGTCTAATGAGGGAAGAGCACTCAGAGACAATTACCTCTTTCTTCCTGGATGCAAACCCCTTGGGAATGAGATATGCCGCATAGAAGGACTTCCTGACCACAGTGGCAATGTGGTGGTTGAAGAAGAGGTTGCTGTCAACCTGTGTCCCTTAATCTCTTATAACACCTACAGTGTTCAGTGGGCTCCCATCAATGTGGTACTTAGTGGGAACTGAGTTTTTACCTAAGGGAATGATAATGCATTTTGTGGTGTTAAGCTTCAAACCATGGTTTCCACACCAGTCATTGGACTCAGTGAGATCTTTCTGTAGGATGTCTGCATCACTTTTGGTGTTAATGATGGCCCCCAGCTTGTAGTTGTCTGTGAACTTGGTCAGCCAGAGTTCCTTTGTTTTGACCTGGACTCCTGAGAAGAAGATGCTGAACAGGAGAGTACCCAGGAGTGATTCC
Organism: Protopterus annectens; assembly: GCF_019279795.1. NCBI lineage: Eukaryota > Metazoa > Chordata > Ceratodontiformes > Protopteridae > Protopterus > Protopterus annectens. Next base: position 207,595,464 of record NC_056736.1, on the reverse strand, counting down.
TGTGGGACTCCACTCATGACTGGTTAGCAGTCTGCCATGGAGCTCACTACTGTCACACTGTGTGTTCTATCTATGAGCCAATTTGCAACCCACCTAGTGATATAGGGGTTAATGCCTAGTTTGGTGGGTTCATAAATAATTCTTGACTGAGGAATGGTATCAAAAGCCTTGGCCAGATTGATGTAGGCTGTATGCAGTGCCTTACCATCATACATAGCACTGGTGACTGACTCAAAAAGTCAACCAGGTTGAGCAGGCATGATCTCGCTTTCACAAAGCCAACTGTGTGAGGTCCAGAGTTAGGAGATTACCTATATCTTTGTCGATCAGGTCCCTGATGATGCACTCCATAGCTGTACATATCAGATTTGTCAGGTTAATGTGCTGATAATTCCCAGGATCTGTATTTGCTACCCCTTTATGGAGAGGGATGACTGTAGCAGTGCACCTTTTGGGCAGGACAAAGCCTGAGGTGAGGCTGTGACTGAACAAGGTACACTGATGTGGTCCCAGGTATATTTGTAGTTCATAAAGAACACAGCCAGGGATAATTTTCGGTCACATGGAAGTTGTATTCTTGCCCATGGACAACGCAGGTTTAACCTAGGCTGCAGTAACCCTGGGTGCCTAGCATTCTTCTGGCATTCTGATTGTTCCCTTGGGGGAAGTGGTAAAGCTGGCACTGAATGTGTTGGAAAGGATGCTGGCAATATCTGTTGACTCAGTATAGGAGGTAGCATTGTGCAGTAACTCAGAGCAAGTGGAGGTTCTTAATAGAACTATCAAAGGCTTTGTGATTATTGTCAGTGTCTGCTGCAATTTTGCTGTCATATCTGGCTTTAGATGATTTCATGGGAGATCTCAAGTTGCTGTTGAGTATAATAAGGGAGTTTTACCACTCTTGGGACTCTACATTTTTCTGCAATAGTTTCTTCCTTCTGTTGTACTGGTTATTAATGGCAAGGGACCGCCAGACTGGCCTCCAGTGTTTGGAGGAGAGTGTCAAGGTTCTGTTGGGTATGGCTAGTTCCATGCATTTATGTATATGTTTGTACAGTGCATTTGTGCATGATTTGGCAGTCATATAGCTATTTTTCATCGGCATGGGTGCTGTGAAGTTAGCCACCTCTGTTTTTAGGGGTCCAAAGTCAGCTTTGGAGAAGTTTTTCAAGGTGGTTACCTTTGCGGTGGTTGTGGGTGAGATGTGGATTTCCATGGTGATTACTTTATGGTTGGATCAGACCAGGTAGGGATTGATTACTGTTGTCAAGCAACAGTCCCATATATTAGTGATCAACACAGGTCAAGGATGTTTCTTCTTCTACTGGGGGTCAGAATGAGCTGGTCCAGGGCATCGCAACTGATGAATTCCAGGAAGCGTTGGGCCAGAGTATTTGTGCTTGAGTACTTTTCCCAGTTGATGGAGGGGTACTTGAAGTCCCCTAGTATGAGAGTGTTGGGTTGGACATTTATAGATTCCAGGGTGTTGAAGAATGTGGATTGAGAGTCTAGAGACATGGATGGGGACCTATAGCAGGCTATGACCTGGACTGTACTATTACCCAATGTCAGATGTACCTGAAGTATCGCAGATGCATTATGATGGGGTACTAGTCTGGAGGTGTGCATATCCTTTATGAATATGGGGACACCACTGCCTTTGAAGCTGTGGTCCACGTTTTCAGGCTGACAGATGTGGAATGAGTTATAGCCTGGTAGTGCTGGGGTGCTTCTGTAAACTAGGTCTCCATTACAGCACAAATGTTCTCCATTTTGAGGAGTGCTTTGAGTGACTGCATCTTGAGATTTAGATGTCTAGTGTTGAGCAGTGGGTATATATTACCAAAGCCAAAAACTGTATTCCAAAATACCTAAACGTCGACACCTATACCATGAAACATGAAAATCCTGAATGCACTAAACCACGAAAAAAACAATTATCGAACTGTCATAGTTGGCCAACCCCACCACCCACTACATATTACCTACCCAAAGAAAATAAATAAACCACACACATACACTAACCAAACCCTACTTCTAATCTAAGGTAAAGCACCAAAACCCTACCTCTAACCCTACACTAAACCCCACATACATAACTAACTATACACTATCCTTAACCCCTCTCTAACCCCAAGGTCTGTAACTACCACACATGTCCCCTACACACATACACCCAAACAAAATAAATAATCCACATACATACATTTAACAAATCCCTACCTCCAATACTACAGTAAACCCCACATACACAACTATCTATGCACTATCCTTAACCCCTCCCTAACCCTAAGGTCTGTAACTACCGTACACTCCTCCTGCAGACATACACCCAAACAAAAAAAAAAAATACACATACATACACTTAAAATAACCCTATTTCTAACACTACACTAAACCTTACATACTTTACCTGTCTATGCACTTACCTTAACCCAGATCGTAACACTAAAGTCCTATCTGTCGCACACTTACCTTTAAGGAACTATACCGCAGATGGGCCAACCAAAACAAATTGACATTTCGGAATTTGCGGTTTTGTACGTTCGGGATTTCCATACTTTGCGCAATATGGGTCGATGTCTTCGTATTCGCTCATATGTTTTTTCGCATTCGTAATATAGACCCTTGAGCAGAATGACCCTCAGATTGCATTTATTTATAGTTGTTACTGTGGTAATTTGATTTGGAGAACCACCTAAAAAGGCACTATAGGGGTGGCAAGACACTTAGCCAGTACCTGGAAACCCAGGGGTGACAGATGCAGGCCATCTCTGGTAAGTCATTGCAGTCTGTCAGTCATGCCATCCCAAGCAGACAGATACTGGATCCACTGAGAATGACAACAGACACTTAAGCCAATTGTTGAAGTCAATCATTTGTTGTTTGTACTGGGGTATCATTCTGGGTGACAGTAGTATACTTCTCAGGGCTACTGTCATACCTGCCTGGCCCACATAATCTGAGAGCACCACCATGTCTCTTTTCATGTAGTCCAGGGAGGTGCATGTCAGGTCATTTACAACCACACGGACAATGACAGAGTGACACCTGTAGTTGTTGTGGAGTGATCTGACTGGGTGTGTTATGTGTTGGATTCTGGCACCTGATAGACAGCTGACTGCTACCTTCTCCATATTCATTCATAGATTCATAGATTCATAGATTAGTACTAGGCAAACTGACCTTGTGAGCCATTTTAAGCCTAGCCAATTATCCCCTGTGAGATTCAAATGCTGTACCTTGTGTTTGTAAGGCAAACACCTTAACCATTAGGCCATCCAGTGAGTGGGACATCTGTGTCCCTCATTATTAAGTCACCTATGATTACTGTATTGGGCAAGTTGGTTAGGCTTAGGGGCTTAGGTTGAAGGACACACTGTGTAGGTGAGATATGTGTCCTGTGCTTTGTGCTGTGTTATGGTGGTTGTGTGGGTGTCTGTCTTGGTGGTCTCTGCTGTTTGGGTAAATGTCTATTGAGTGCCTCTGTGAAGGTGTGTGTGTGTTTTTGTATGTATGTCAGAGCTGTGATAGTGGGTGTTCTGGAGGGGTATGTATTCCATGTGGTGTGCTGCAGGTGTTGACCCTTCTCCTCTTGACGAGCTAGTCCAGTCTTCACTGGATAGTGCATATCTTCCAATTTGGTGATATAAGGGCATCTCTCACAAGTCTATATTCACCCTGTGCATCAGACCCATATAAGCATGTCCCTGCATCAATGTTATGGATGACAGGAATGTGGCACAGGTATCATCATATGCACAGGGTGTGGTGTGGGTTTGCAAGAGACCTAGGCTGGGCCATATGGTTGACATCATGTGTGTGCGTTTGGAGGGTATCCAATATATGGGCTGTGCAGAGGTGCTGTGTCTGTCTGGAGGTGTCGTGCCTGTGATAAAGATGTGTGTTTGTATGCATGGACACAGTCACATCATGTTGTTGCCCTACACAGGGGTATGTTGGACAGCTCTGGACCGTACATGGCAGGGTGTCCAGTTCACCATCTCTGGCCAAGGATATGGGAACTGGTCCTGCCAGGGGTATTACTGGTTCCACTAGGCCCAAGGCCAGATGCAGTGCTGCTTCCTGATGCTGACTGCTGTCTGCTGGATTCATGTCCCTGATGGGACTAGCCTGGACCATGTGCCCATGACTTGCTCTGGTGTGATGTGGACAGCAACTCCCCTTTAGTAGTGCTGGTGTCACTACCACTATGGGAGTGTGAAGGTGCATGGCCCCATAGACTCTCAGCTGTTGTTGGTGCTGACTTACATCCATGTGGCTGATGCCCATCTCCCACCACACGCTCTAGCACAGACATGCCATGGTCTAGGATTGCCAAGGTCTCACCCCACCATCTATTCATGACCTCAGTATTTTGAATTGTGGTCTCAACAAGGTCATGTATGTTGCCACGTAAATGCAGAAGAGTTGCATCCACCACCTTGAACATTTGTCTGGTGTGGCATTCACTACGTGCCTGTGCATCCATGATAGCCCAATACATGTGTCTGGAGACACCTGCTGTGGCACTTATGACAGAAGTTTGATGAGCAGCAGTCCTCCTGTGAGCACCCATTTTCATCCGCCTGTGTGGGACCTCACCTGCACTCTTGCTATGACCAGTGTCTACCATAGTCACCACACTAGCCTGTCCCATGCCAACACCTACCAACTGTCTATCATCTGTGGCCACTGGTGACGGGGTAAGTGTGGGCATTGTCACTGTGTGCGGAGATGGTGTGCACAACAGTGGGATGCCAATCAATGGCACAGATTCAGCCCCTGACAACCCCAACTGTACCTCACTATTTCTATCATCATTGTCAGAGTCTGCAGAGACAATGACATCAGTTTCCAAGTAGGAGGAACATTGAACCCCATCGCCATCTGTGAGGGGAAGACAACATATGTACATTAATACCTGCAATTTCAGGTTGGCTGGTATACACACACACACACACACACACACACACACACACACACACACACACACACACACACACATACACACACACACACAGACACTTACAGTTGAGGTGGCACCAATCTGCTACACAGACCTCTCATTACCCAAATGGTGACATGCATGACACACGATCCTCAACATCATGCATTGCAGCCAGTTTTACTACATGTAACTAACAATATAGAGCTCTGGGATACATAAGTAGTGTTAGTAGGTGATGGCCCTCCTCCAGCACAGACCGCATCCATATACACATCACTGCTGTTCACCTGTATATAGCACAGTAACTAGTACTACAGAACATATCTCACAACTGTACAGATCCTTACAGGATGTGTAGATGTCTGGTTCATATGTTTTCTCTGTTTCTCATAACCCCTGTGATTGTCTAATACATAACTGTGATGATCTGAGGAGCGAAGTCACTAATTAATGACATACATTTGAGTTTCAGATCTCCAAACCAGTAGTAAATGTATGGTCTTACAATTCCTGTTACACTACCAACCTTTTAAGCTTACAGTGGATATGATAAGTGTACACAACCCTGTTAACATGCCATTTTTTGTAATATATAAAATGAGACCACAATAATGCATTCAAAAATATTACCAACCTTTCATGTGACATATGATCTCTGCAGTCCAACCGATAAACAAACAAATTTTTTACATGTAAAATATAATGAATGAAATATGTACAATATGGTGGTTGCATAAGTCTGCACACCCTTAAAATGATACCTTGTTGAAGCACATTGTAAGTGACTTACAGCATTTACTCTTCTTGGGAAGGTGTCTATCAGCGTGGCACATCTTGACTTGGCATTATTTGGCCACTCTCCTTTGCAAAGGTCTCCCAACTCTGTCAGATTGCAAGGGCAGCTCATGTACACAGCCATCATCAGGTCACACTGGGATTTTGCTATTGGGTTTAGGTCTAGGCTCTAGCTGGGCCAATCCATAACCATGAGTGTGTTCAGATGGAGCCATTCTTAGGTAGCTTTGGATGTATGCTTTGGGTCTTTGTTATGTTGAAGGCTAACACCCTTCCTCATCCTCAGCATTCTTGCAGACACCTGATGGATTTGGGCCAGGCATGAGTGTTATTTTGAACTTTTCAGAATTTCCACCACCATGACTACAGGCCCAGTTCTGGCTTTAGAACAGCATCCCTACAGCAGGCCAATACCACCAGCATGATTCACCATGGGGGTGGTGGTCTGCAGGTGAAGAGAGGTGTTGCTTGTGCACCACATGTACCTTTTGCTATTGTGGCTGTGAGATTGATCCATAGTCTCATTACAACATAACACATTTTCACCCTTGCCTTTGGGAGACTTGATGTGCTGTATTGCAATTTGTATCCACCCCTGGATGTTGTTTGGTGTAAGGAAATGCTTCCATCTTCTGAACCTACCCCATAGGCCAGACATATGCAGAATATGTTCGATTGCTGTCACATGTTGTACACAACACTAGCACTTGCAAGAGATTCCTGCAACTCCCTCAGTGTTGCTGTATGTCTCCAGCAGCCTCCCTGACCAGGTTTGGACTTGTCTTTTCATCAGTTTTGGAGGGACGTCAGGTTCTTTTCAATAGCACTGTTGTCCCACATTCAATCCACCTTTTGATGACTGTCTCCACTGTGTTCCATGGTGTATGCAGTGCTGTGGTAATGTCATTGTACCCTACTCCTGACTGATACCTTTCAAATATGAGATCCCTTTGCTGCTTTGTAAGCTGTCTACAAGCCATGGCTGTTGCTGATGCAGGCAACTGAGCAAATGTCATGAATAGCAGACTGTTATTTGTTGTTACTCTGAATGCCTTTACTTGATGGCAGGTGTGTACCCAAGCAAACTGAATGCTGTTAGTAAATCACAAGCTGCTGCAATAAAATATTATTTGAAAGGTGTGCACACATATGCATCCAGCTTATTGTAAGGTTTGTATACTCCATATTTGGTGCCCAAAAGATTGCTTGGTTTTACATGTGAATTGTTCATGTTATGGGTCACATTAAAGGTTGGAAAGGGTGTGGACTGACATATTGTGGTCTCAATTTGTATATATCACAAACACCTGGCATCTTAACAGGGTCATGTACACTGTTTATATCCACTGTATAAGAGTAATGTTTCTCACATGTCCCTAAATTAGGCTGTTTATTCCCCCATTTTGTTGGTCTCTGCCCAGAACTCTTGCACTGACAGGTTGTGAGGTATGCTACAGGAATGTTACATTCTCTTTAGATAGGTCCCTGTGGTGACCACAGTGATGCAATGCAGTTAACCCCACCACAAGTGAACATGCACATAAAGCAATACAACTATGACTGAAAGCTGTGTGCATGGTAAATTGCATGCCCTTCTCATGCCTGGGGTACTGGCAAACCACAACAGAACAATTCCATACTCACCAGCTCCAGGTTGAAGTCCAACACACACCAGAAGGAAATAGGTAGTTGTGAGAGAGAGGTATTGTCAGCAGGCTCACATGTGGCATTAGTACAGAATGGATGCACCATGTCTACACATTTACAGTACAACCCCCAGTACTACACAATTTGCTGTCCTTCACCATAGATGTGCACTCCTGTGCATTAGAAAACCTCATCCACAACTGCAATCTGACCTAACACATGCATGTAGATACTCTACAGATACAAGTATGTCTGTTACACTCATCTAGTAATCTCCACTGGGGCCTTACCTGCATGCTCCTCATCCCTTAACTGAGTACCACCCACCTTCAGCATGTGGGGGTCTGTACCCTGATGTTGTACTGGGATGGGTGCCCCAAGGTTGGTGAGGAGCTCCTCGGTGGGTGTCAGTGGGGGCTGCATGGCTTGGCCCCCACCTGTGGCTGTGCGGTCCCTGGCCACGGCAGCAGCCTTTTGCCGAGCATGGTGTATGAGGTTGGTTGCACAGTGCTGGACCTGCTTGCATGTATGTACATGCAGGCCGACATCATTTGTCCTGTGGACAAGGTCATCACACAGGGTGGTCCTCTCCCACAGATGTTACTGGCTCTGGCCAAACATTATTGCATGGTTCCATAGTATGGCTTCTATGATTATAGTTGTCTTAGACGCTGAAAAGGTTGCCCTTCACTGATGTGACATTGCACCTGGAAGACATAAACAGGGGAACACATCAAAGGACCTTATACATTTGGCAGCAGTATGTACAGAACCTGCACATGTACATTGAATACCAGTAGCGACCACTCACAACCACACCATACCCCTGTAATTTATCATCATAGTATCAACTTGCATTGCACTCCTGGTCCTGATGTGTCATATTCTCCCCAATGAGGGACAGTTAATTGCATAATCCTCTATTCCTCATTTAGGTCTGTGTAGAGGGATGACATTGGCCATCTTTCATGCAGATGGGGTGTGGATGGTGCCGAGTATTGGTGAGACTGCAGTGTCTAATGGAGCTGGGAGCACATGCCTGAGTTCATGTAGGATGCGGACAGAGCTGCTATCGGGTCTCATTGATACTTATGTTTGTTGCCTTTCAGTAGGCAATATGTACCTATTTACTGGTGATGAGTGGAGGGGTGCAGGTGCTATACATATCCACCTATAGTGATGCTGAGATAGGGGGGTGATGTTTGCCATAACCTTATTTGCAGCAGGCTGGCTATAGCTATGTTGTGTGTGTATGTGGTCTGATTGACCACCATTACAGGTTGGGTTGGTTTGTTGCCTCTGAGATTGCAGACATATGGGAAGATGGCCTTGTGATTGGCCTTGGTGGGTGTGTCCAATTTGTTAGCCTTACAGTAATCCACCTGTGACCTTATATGCATGTTAGACAATGGCTGACTTGATGCCAAGTTGGTACCTGCCCTTACTTTGCCCTGTACAGCCAATATGGGGACCAAGTCTATGGTTTGTGTATCGCTGCTGTCCAGCAAAGGGGATTACTCTACTTAGGTGGAGGCAGGTTTTACAAGTAAGGTTTTGCTGAGTCCATACAGCTATTTAGGTGTTCATATAGCTGTTTGTAGTAGGCATGGACACAAAGTCATAACACAGTTGGACACCTCTCCAATTTCAAACTGATAATCATGCTTATTATAGTACTCATGGCTGTATTAGGGCAATGCAACAACCAGTAGCTGTAGAAATGTCACTCTGTTGGATGCATAGTAACTAAGATTACACATGTGTACAACATGTACAGCTTATTTAACTGACATTTTGCATCCCATGTCTGTTGATATGAGGCGGCCAGATACACCTACTCATACTGACGTGCAGAGCTAATATCTGATATACATTTATGCTCTTTGTCAGTATGGTACACTGTATTCACACTCTTGCTGCACAGTCATCCTTCTCAACCCCTTAGAGCAGAACATCTGTAGGACTCCACACATACATGGGAGACAATGGGACAAAATTAGTGACACTGTCTTAATATTGCTGTAACACACTTGAGTCATTCAATAGCACATTAGCCCTTTACATTGACAGGTATACCCTGGAGGATGTCCAACACTCATGGCAGGAAGAGAGGAGAAAGGCTAGGAGAGTGGTATTAAGGGTAAAAACTTTTAATGTTGGCAGCATGACTGATCTAGGGACAGAGATAGCTGATATGATGGCCAAAGGAAGGTTGATATATTGTGTGTGCAAGAGACAAGATGGAAGGGGAGTACAGCTAGATGTATCAGAGGCAGGTCACAATTGTGCTATCATGGTGAGGATGGGAGGAGAAAGGGGGTAGGTGTTATCCTGAAGGAACAGTATGCCAAGAGTGTTTTTGGATGATGAAATGAGTGTCTGATGAAGTGATGTTTATGAAGCTGGAAATTGATGGTGTAATGATGACTGTTGTTAATGGATATGCTACGCAAGTTGGTTGTGCGATGGATGAGAAAGAGAAATGTGAAGTCAGTTGGATAGCATGGTGATGACTATACCCAAGGGTGAGAGAGTGATGATTGCAGCAGATTTCAATGGGCATGTTGGTGAAAGGTACAGAGGGGATGAGGAATTGATTGGTATGTATCGTGTTAAGCAAAAGAATGCAGACAATGAAATGGTAGTGGATTTTGCAAAAATGATGGACATGACTGTGGTGAATACATACTATAACAAGAGGGAGGAGCATAGGGTGACATAGAAGAATGGAGGAAGATGCACACAGGTAGACTATACCCAATATAGGAGGGCCAGTTTGAAGGAGATTGGAGACTGTAAAGTGGTGCCAGGGAAAAGTGTATTTAGGCAGCATAGAATATTGCTCTGTAAGATGATGTTGGTGATCAAGAAGAGGAGGAGCATGAGGGCAGCACCAAGGATCAAATGGTGGGAACTAGAAGAGGGTGATTGTGAGGTGGAGTTCAGGGAAGAGCTAAGACATGCACTGGTTGGCAGTAAAGATTTAATAAATATCTGGGTAAGTACAGCAGAACTATTAAGTGAGACAGCTAGAAAGGTGCTTGGTGTGACATGTGGATGGAGGAAGGTGTGCAAGGAGACCTGGTGGTTGACCGAAGAAGTACAGGACAGTATACAGAGAAAGAGGTTGGGGAAGAAGGAGTGGGATTGTCAGAGAGATGAGGAAAGTAGACATGAGTATAAGGATATGAGGTGCATGGCAAAGGGAGAGGTGGCAAAGGCTAAAAATGAGGCATATGAAGAGTTATATGACAGGTTGGACACTAAGGAGGGATGACAGGACTTGCACCAATTGGCTAGACAGAGGGACTGAGCTAGGAAATATGTGCAGCAGATAAGGGTGATAAAGGATAATGAGGGAAATGTACTCACATGTGAGGAGAGTGTGTTGAGCAGATGGACAGAGTACTTTGAGAGGCTAATGAATGAACAGAATGAGATAGAGAAGGTTGGATGATGTGGGTATGGCAAATCAGAAAGTATAGCAGCTTACCAAGGAGGAAGTAAGGATAGCTATGAAGAGGATAAATACTGGAAAGCCTGTTGGTCCACATGATATACCTGTGGAAGCATGAAGGTGTTTAGAGGAAATGGCAGTGATGTTTTTAACCAGATTGTTTAATTATATCTTGGAAAGTGAGAGGTTGCATGAGGAGTGGAGAGAAAGTGTTTGGGTACTGTTTTAAGAATAAGGTTGATGTGCAGAGCTGTAGTAACTACAGAGGGATAATTGATCAGTCACAGCATGAAGTTATGGGAAAGAGTAGTGGGAGCTAGGTTAAGCAGGGAGATGATGATTAGTGGTCAACAGCATTGTGTCATGCCAAGAAAGAGCATTACAGATGCAATGTTTGCTGTGAGAGTGTTGATGAAGAAGTACAGAGGAGGTCAGGAGTTGCTTTGTGTCTTTCTGGACTTAGAGAAAGCATATGACAGGGTGCCTAGAGAGGAGTTGTGGCATTGCATGAGGAAGTCATGAGTGGTAGATATATATGTAAGACTGATACAGGATATGAACAATGGTGGTGTGACAGCGATGAAGTCTGCAGTGAGAGTGATGGATGTTTTTAAGGTGGAGGTAGGATGACATCAAGGATCAGCTGTGAGTCCTTTCTTATTTGCAATGGTGTGGACAGGTTGACAGACAAGATCGTACAGGAGTCCCTTTTAAATATGATGTTTGCAGATGACACTGTGAACTGTATTGAGAATAGCAAACAGATTTAGCAGAATCTGGAGCGGTGGAGATATGCTCTAAAGTGGAGAGGAATGAAGGTCAGCAGGACTATGACAGAATATCCTGTGTGTGAATGAGATGGAGGATAGCAGAATGTTGAGGATGCAGGGAGTAGTGTTGGCAAAGGTGGATGTGTTGAAATGATTGGCATCAACATTTCAGAGTAATGACGACTGTGGAGTACAGGTGAAAAAGAGAGTACAGGGAGGAATGAGAGGGTGGATAAAAGTTTCAGGAGTGATTTGTGACAGATGAGTTCCAGTAAAAGTGAAAGGGAAGGTCTCCAAGAGGGTAGTGAGACTAGCTATGTTATATGGGATAGAGGCAATGGTATTGACAAAAAGGCAGGAGTCAGAGCTGGATGTGACAGAGTTACAGATGTTAGGATTTCTACTGGGTGTGACGAGGGTGCACAGGATTAGCAATGTGCATATGGGAGCGTCATCCCATGTTGGATGGTCTTGAGACAAAGCTGGAAAGGCAAGATTACATCGGTTTGGATGTAATGCTGAGGAGGGATGCTGTGTATATTGGGAAAAGGATGGTAAGGATGCAGCTGTCAGGTAAGAGGAACAGAGGAAAGCCTCAGATAAGGTTTCTGGATGGGGTGAGAGAGGACATGCAGGTGGTTGGTGTGACACAGCAAGATGCAGAGGACAGGCAGAAATGGCAACAGATTATCCACTGTGGTGACCCCTAAAGGGAACAGCCAGAGGAAAAAGAAGGCAATGTTGTAATGTCAGTCTTCACAGATTTGCCAAGGATTTGCTAGACATAACACAACTCTATGAGTAAATGACTACAAATATGAGGCAAACATATGTTCAATGTGATAAACCTGGACAGTTAAATGGCATGAGCTCAGTATATCACATGCAGTTCAACACACACATCTGCAACAGTACTTTACTATGCAAATACCATGTATAGGTTTCTCACATTTCTGACAAATATATCATAGTTATATTCAAAAGTAAGATATGAATATGTATGACATCCCAGTAGCTGGGCTAGCATTGTTACAGTAAGTATTGTTCAACACGCACTCCAGTAGTAGTAATATGTGAGCCATCCTTTCCTGGGGTGACTCAGGGGCCTGACCTATGATCTTTGTCACTGCAGACAGACCCAGATGCTATGGCCATAGGTTCTGATCAGCAATATATCAGTACAGCAAGTCTTGTTGAGACATATATGTTAAACGTCCTATTTCCCATTCCTACATACCCCCTACTGCAGTCCATTACATGCTTACTTTTTTGACATACCTATTTTTTCCAAGTGTAGGTGGTCATATCCTGCTTGTTTTTTTTTTTCTTTTTACTGTCACTGTCACTGTCTCTCTCTCTCTCTCTCTCTCTCTCATGAATGCAGGGTGTACATCTGTTCTGCATAGGCAGCAGCTTGCCTTTTGTAGGTAATGCTCATGAGCAGCTGATGGCCTGTGCACCTATTGGTGTCCCCCACTTGCTAATTGCATGCAGAACAGCTGTGTTGTTTTCCATATAACCAATAGCATGGCAACACACTCCTATAATTGAGTACTTTGTGTGGGCATTGGCCCTTTTCCTTGCCAGTGGGGAGAACTTCATGGAGGTGTGTGAACAACAGCATCACAGAGGGTATTTTGAAATACCTCTTACAACCAAAACTGTGGAGACAGGCCAACAAAATTGGGGAGAATGCCCAGACATAGGGACAGAATGTAAGTACTGCTGTTACACATTTGGATTAATGCTAGTCTAAGAGGGTTTGTATGGACATGGAGTTTCTGCATGATTTTAACTCTGACAGTGTTATGTGTTTGACATAATTCTCAACTGTAAGGCTATCAGCAGAATGGCCAGAGTTTGGACTCCTATGTTTGGTGTGTTCCTCAGACATTTTTTGTCTTTGTAAAATCAGTAGCATACTCTGGGGATTGCAGTCAGTAACTGCTAACATCCAGTTGTGTTTCTGACCTCATATCCCTCAGCAAAGATATGTTACAAGTAAACAAGAAAGAATCATATAATCTAGTACAAACCTCCTCTCTTTAGTTATTTCAACTGCTTCTTGCTGTTACTTATTTCTGCTGCACTCTCCTCTTTTGGACCTTCCATTTCCCCTGCTTTTCCCCCTCTCCCCTGTATTCCAACACAGTCCCTCCTCCTTCCTACTCCTCTTATCCAACCAGATTTCCCCTATCTTTCCCATCCACCCTGTCAATCTCCCCCTGAGTTTACTTCTATCTCCCATGGACTGTGGCACCATTTTTCAAACCCTGTTCTAGGCGTCCACGGTATCCCTGCATCGGTCCTGCAGTTTGGGCTTCCTGATTTCACATCTTGGTAGGTTTTATCTAAGTAATTGTACATGATTGTGGAACACCTACTGTGCTTATCTCTCTGTATTTGCTGTTAATTTGTTCTATTAGATACTGCAGTCCTTGCACGTGTGTTTTTCCCCTTTACTGTGTTTGTCACGTTGAATCTGTATAAGACTGTAGAACACCTACTGTGCTAATCTCCATGTACTTTGCTGTTAGATTGTTTAATTAGATACTGCTGCTTGTTTTGGCATCTACCCCTCTACTGCTTATGTAGCAATCAACTTAGATCACATTGTAACATACTAAATCATTGTTTTACTCCTGCAAGCTGTTTCATGGGTCTATTGAGTTAATGCATTAACTCCGTTGCTCCAATTTAAAGTTTACTGGGTGAATGGCATAGTCGCCTGCATAGCCTTCTGGTTTACTGTACTATATTTATCCTGCTGAAAGAATACCACTAAGTGAAGTACTGAATGCCTATTACTTTAGGTTTTCCTCACTCAATTACAGGCACAGCAGCTACTATTTTACTATTTACATCCATTTAGAGCACCACGTAGCCAATATATAGTCTCTGGATATAGCGTTGCACAAAACAAAAAGCAAGCCTAATTAAAGTGCACAGCAGAGCGCTCACCTTTATAATCTTCAATAGTATTTGCTGTACGTCTGCTAAAAAAAACTTTACTGCGCATGATAAAGCACGCCAAACTACAAATTGTTCAGCTTTATGCCTGCTTTTACTATCCAAAAGACGCGCTACTGAATGCCTGTTGTTTTCATAATCTTTACCGCGCATATCACAGGACAACTGTTTTTATTTATTTTTTTAACATAAAGCGAGTAAAACACAATGAGAGCAAAAAATAAAAACTTGTAAAATCCAAAAGACAGTTTAATGAGCGCTTTCCGTGTGGACTGTGACTCACCTTCATCAGACAAAAAACATCCAATTAACAATCTTTATATTAATTAGTTAATATAGCCTCATAAAAAGTTAAAGGTAAATCTCAGACAACATCCAAAAATCAAGTAAATAAGAAATATGCTCTATAGCATATTAGTAGTAATTACAAATTAATAAATGAAAAAAATAAATACATAAATAAATAAATAAAACCAGCAACCAGAGGGTATTAGTATATATACCCAGTACATAGAGGCAGTCAATCAAAATACAAACTAAGTTAAAGTTAAATATTTTAGACTAGAATGATTGAACAAGTTAATAATTTATAACACGCCAAAAGGCCAAAAAAGGCACAAAAAGGCTGGACTCCAAATGTGGATTACCCTAACTCAACAGATAAAACTGAAAACATTTATTTGATGTTGAACAGCCACTTTAGGACTTGTTAATTAAACTACTTTGTATAACAAAGTCTTACTAAAGCGCGTTGTTAAATTTATGCTATAACCTAACTGGCCACCCAAATGCAAGCTTGTGAATTATTATTATTTAGTTAAAGATGAATTAAAATATAAAATATGTATTGATTGGTCTTATATATAATAATATCAATAATGGTTTATCTAAACATGTGTTGGAGTGCCCTGACCATTGTTTTAAATTTGTTGTTCTCCAGCATAGGCATATTGACATAAGAGGGGGGCGTTGGCAACTCTTATTAGAGATCGACGAACTGATGTGGCAAATTAGAACAGGGGCACATACTTTCTCAATGAATATTTATCCATTAAAAGTATTCTGAGACTTTTAGCCTTGAGGAGATAACTGGCATACACATGCATTTAAGACAGACTAGTAAAATATCCCACTTTTATCTGTTATGTATTTTTGTTTAGATAAACCATTATTGATATTATTATATATATGATCAATCAATACATATTTTATATTTTAATTCATCTTTAACTAAATGATAATAATAATAATTCACAAGCTTGCATTTGAGTGGCCAGTTAGGTTATAGCATAAATTTAACAACGCACTTTAGTAAGACTTTGTTATGCAAAGTAGTTTAATTAACAAGTCCTAAAGTGGCTGTTCAACATCAAATAAAGGTTTTCAGTTTTATCTGTTGAGTTAGGATAATCCACATTTGGAGTCCAGCCTTTTTGTGCCTTTTTTGGCCTTTTGGCGTGTTATAAATTATTAACTTGTTCAATCATTCTAGTCTAAAATATTTAACTTTAACTTAGTTTGTATTTTGGTTGACTGCCTCTATGTGCTGGGTATATACACTAATACCCTCTGGTTGCTGGTTTTAGTTATTTATTTTTTTTTTCTTTTATTAATTTGTAATTACTACTGATATGCTATAGAGCATATTTCTTATTTACTTGCTTTTTGGATATTGTCTGCGACTTACCTTTAACTTTTTACGAGGCTATATTAACTAATTTAATTGATTGGAATTAATATAAATAGATTGTTAATTGGATGTTTTTTTGTCTGATGAAGGTGAGAGGTGAGGATAGTCCACACCGAAAGCACTCATTAAATGGTCTTTTGGATTTTACAAGTTTTTATTTTTTGCTTTCATTGTGTTTTACTCGCTTTAAGTTCATTTTACTGGTTTGTCTTTTGTTTTTCCTCTGTTTGGATTTATTTATTTTTTCTCTGTGCATTGTGTTTTATGGGCACCACATGACATATATACATTTGCTAAAGCTGTTATTTTATTTTTCACCTTTAAACTACTGCACTGTTGAAATACTCCCATGGTTTCACTATATTGTTGGAAGTTATTACAGTTTAAATGTATTACTCTCACGTTGCTCAATTCTGACTGTTTGTAAGGGCATCAAATGACTGTTTTTTTACACTGTTCTGAAGCTGTTTGAATTGCTATTTTAATGTTATAGTTTCACTGTAATGATGAATTAATACTGTATTTCTACTGGATATTGATTTGCTTACTACTGCCTACTCCATGCTTTACTGTGAAACAACTACTTCCTCTTTAACTGTCCTGGGTCTCTAATATATAACTCAGCTGCAAAAGCTGTTACTATTCAAATCTCATTTCTGAAGCTCAAGTAATACCTCTCTGTAGCCTATCCTTCATTACCTGTGTTCTGCTTTATTATCCCCTCTGCTCTACTCTACCTTTTGGCCCCCCTTCTTTCCTTGTTCATACCTTTTTTACCTGCAATTTTACTAACTGTGTTGTGTCTCTTTCATTTCTACAGTAACTTGCCCCGGGTGCTCCATCCCTATATTTTAAGCAAAGAAATAACTCTGGCAAACTCCTGAAGACACCTTGAGTTCACCTGCTTGCCTGGTATTTAGAAAGCTACCACTAAGAAGAACCCCGCCCTGCAAGATTGAGTAAATGTATGTGCATACAACTAATTTCTCTGCTAACTTGTTATACTTCCTTTGAGTTAATCTGACTTTCCATGTGTGCGTTTTCAGCAGCCCACCGCAGACCACTTACCTTCTCTCCCCTCCTGTTAGCCCTATCTTAGAATTTTTTTTTTATTCATCCCTGCTGCTCACTATCTCCCTCCACCTCTAGGTGGCAGCACTTGCCTATGCAATCCCGCCAGTCACTCTTTATATACCCAATAGGTTTAATCCTCACACTAGAGCCTCTAGCCATGAGAAAAAGCTGTGATCTATATTCACATCTGGTAATATCCCCTCCCTCCTTACTCAGCCTCCCCTCAGTAAGAGCTGACTAAACTACCTTGTCTGATAAGTAAAACAAGAAAGAATCATATAATCTAGTACAAACCTCATCTCTTTAGTTATTTCAGCTGCTTCTTGCTGTTACTTTTTTCTGCTGCACTCTCCTCTTTTGCTCTTCCCGCTCCATTCGCCCTGCAGGCTCACTCCGCTCCCCTACCCTGCCCTCAGTTACCACCCACACCCAGTACTCCTACCCTTATTCATCACTTGTCCCTCCCTCTTAGTCCTATTACCCAATTACTACACCCCTTTCAACTCCTCCCACCAAAATCCCTCCCTCCGACACTCTTCCAGTCATACTCCACCTACTCACCCACACTCTCCTCATCTCTCCCTTAATTCCTAGAAAACCTCAATCCCACTATAAACCCTCTCTCATTATCAGCCTTTCCTTCCCCTTCACATCTAAACTTATCTCTCTCTCTCATCTAACACGACCACCTCAAATTATCACACTTTCCAGGTCTAGTGTCTCATTTCTCTCTTCTTAACTCTCCTATGCTATGCTAGCTCATATTCCTCCCTTACTTGTCCATTACTACCCACAAAAGTAAAATCCATACAATTCCATCCTCATCCTCACTATTACTCACATTTCCACTCTATCTTCCCCCTTTCTCATTCAGCCCAACCCTCTCCACCTATTCCACCCTAGCGTCTTCCTCTTCACCTGCAAAGCTAAGATACTGTCACCTAATCTAATCTCAGAACTCCCTGAACACAATCCTAGCAAACCAAAATGTCTAAAAGACATTCCCTTCAACAAATAATCCAAGCCGGTGATATCCATCCCAACCCCGGTCCTTCTCACTGCAATAACACCAACCCCTCTACTTCTTCCTCCCACATTAATCACCTAAAGATCATTACTATCAATGCACAGAGTCTTTGTAACAAAGCTCACCACCTCCAGACTTGGCTAAACCACAAACAACCTGACATCATAGCCATAGTTGAAACTTGGCTCAAACCCTTCATCTCCGACTCAGAGATCCTGCCCCAAGGATACAATGTTCTCAGAAATGACCGACTAGGAAAAAAAGGTGGTGGCACTGCCCTAGTCTACTCTAACCTCCTCACCTCAATTCCCCTCCAAATTCCAATCCCACAATTCCAAAACACTGAACTAACTGCTGGACTACTTAAGCTAAACAAGCACAAAAATATGTGCTTCATTTCCCTCTATATCTCTCCTGGTAATAATAGTTCAAATCTCGAGGAGATTCTCTTATGGGTATCCACAAAAATTAACTACAAAACTTATATCTTAGGAGATGTAAATATTGACTGGAACAAAATAATTAGCCCTGCTCCATCCCTATCCATCAATTTCTACAACTTTACTCAAATAATCCACTCTAGTACTCGACCTAATAAAACAAACCCCCCTGGTTCCACATTAGATTGGATCCTAGTCTCAAATCCTAACAAAATAACCAACTCAGGCACAATTCCAGATACCATTAGTGACCACCTCCCCGCCTTCATACATCGCTCCACTAGCTCTTCCCCATACTAACATCCATACATTCACACTCGTAACCTCACCAACTTTAACCCCACCACTTTCTCAAACTTACTCAAACAAATGAACTGGCAAACTCTAAAAAACCCTTCCCCTTGACAAAGCCATAGACTACTTCAACTCCATCTTTCTTGACACTCTAAACTCCCTAGCCCCCCTAAGATATAAACAAATAAAAACTAATACAGCTCCATGGCTTTTCAAACAAACAAAACAGGCTATGCACCAAAGAGACAATCTTTGGAAGCTCTACCAAAATAACAAATTGCTCACTACCCTGTTTCAATATAAACAGCTCCACAACCTAGTAAAACAACTAATCACCAAGGATAAAAAATCCTACTATATCAAGCTCCAGTCCAATAACAATAAAGCCCAAAGCAATTCTGGAATTCTATATACTCTCTCCTCCATCCAGGCTGAAATAATAATCCCTGTCCTGACCCAAGCAAATCCGACCCAGAACTAGGCACTGAATTCAATTTATTTTTCATAGAAAGAATCTCTGTCCTTACCAAATCTTTTCCTAACAATAACCCAAGTGGCCCTCACTCTCAGCCTCCAAACTCTCCTAACAACCCTCCTCTTCTGTTTGAGCTTAAACCCGTCTCCACAAACTTTATAAAAAAACTCCTTTCCAAACTCAAACCATGCAGTAATGCTCCTGACAATATTCCCCCCTCGTGCCTAAAATATGCTGCAGATGGTATTGCTCTCCCAATCAGCATCATTATAAACAGATCCATAAATGAATCCTACATCCCCAAACTTTGTCACTCATCTTATATCATCCCGCTCAATAAAGGAGGCAAAAATACAAGAGTCTCTAATTTCCGCCCCATTGCTTTGCTCTCCTCAATCTCTAAAATCCTTGAAAAATGCATTCACCACCAACTTATGCCATTCCTAACCCAAAACAATCTTCTCACACCCACCCAGCATGGTTTCCACCCAGTCCACAGCACCATAACCGCCCTTCTCTCTTTTCTTGAAACTGTCAATCAAGCCAGAGACTCTGGACACCTAGTTTCTACTGTTTTACTAGATCTGTCTAAGTCATTTGACACAGTTTCTCACAGCCACTTACTCAACCATCTCTCAAACCTTCACCTCTCAACAAAAACTCTATCCTAGTTCTCTAGTCATCTAGCAGACAGATCTCAGGCAGTCAAATGGAAGAACTCCATCTCTTCTTTCTTACCTACCCCTACAGGCGTACCACAGGGATCCATCCTCGGGCCCATGCTTTTCAACATTTTCATCAATAACTTCCATACTGCTATTCCAGATGCAAAAGTCATTCAATATGCCGATGATTCTATCTCAGTCTGCTCTGCTACTAACTTCTCTGAACTGCTGACAAAAACTCAAACTGCATTCTCCACAACAGAAAACTGGATGCACCAAAACCATCTCTCTCTCAATGCAAATAAATCTAAAATCCTACTATTCCCTCCCTCTAAGACCTACTCCTATAACAAAAAGGAATTCAAAGTCCTTAGCCAATCCAACTCACCCGTAGAAGTGGTACCTTCTGCTAAACGCCTAGGCATAACTGTTGATGAACACCTCAAGTTTGACACCCACATTCAACAAAACATTAAAAAAACACACCAAAAGGTAGGTATGTTGTAGAGGAACAATCGCTTTCTCTCTAATTCCACTAGGCATACTCTGGCCACTACATATCTTCTTCCTTCCTTATTATATGGTGCTCCTCTCCTAACCAATCTGTCCACCTCTACAACCTCCAGACTTGAAAACTGCTACAATAAAATCTCTAAATTTGCCACCAATTCCAAACATTCCACCCATCATTGCCTCACCCTTCAGTCCTTGAATTGGCTAGAAATTTCTAACCACCTGGACTACCTGCAACTATCCACAGCACATAGACTTATATTCCATCCCACAAAATGCCCTGCTCTAGCTAATATCCTTTCCCCGTATATTCCTAACAGAACACTTAGATCTGAGCACCAGAATCTAATTGCTATCCACAAACCTAAGCACACTGATGGCCAACTGCTCCTCTCTTATGCTCTAGGCAAAAAATGGAATTCCCTTCCCTCCACACTAAGAACCACATCTAACTCTGATAACTTCAAAAGCCAACTTTTCAAACACTTGTCCACTAAATGGAAATGCACCTGCCTCCACCCTACTTAATCCTTGCTATCTATATGCCCTAGGGGTCCTTTCCCCTGGTACTCAGCTCTCTTAATCTCCCACAGTCTCATACCTATAACCCTTTACAAGCTCTCTTTAACTTCTTTAGCTTCACTATATTTAACTAACTTAAATTCCTAGAGCTGTGCTCACTTGACTAAACCTGTAATTAATGTAAATATTGTGAATAATTTTCTACTTTCTACTTTAATTATGTATATAAAACAAGTATAATCTGATTCCTCAATAAAAGTAATTTAACTGACACTCACTCTCAACACTCACTTTCCCTTGCATCAAAAGTAAATGAATCACACTTAACTTCTCTCTTAACAGATTCTTCCAACTACGCTTGTTGTAAATTCTTATTTGTGTTTCCCAGTACAATGTTAACTTGTATACCCCTGCATTTAATTGTAATTTGAACTTGTATAATGCTTTCTTGGAGCTTTTCTCCCCAGGCCTCCACTGAAAATGGGTCATGTTGACCCAGTGGACTTCCCCGGTAACCAAACTGGAAATAAACAAATAAATAAATAAATACAATTAACCCTGTTACACCAGCAACTTTCTCAGTTTACAACAGCAATATTTCAAATATGTCCCTGTTTTTGGGCCTCTGTCCCACAATTATGTCACGCTTTGTCCAGATGTCATGCAGTAAGAGGTTGATAGGTATGGTATATGATTATTTAGTGCCTACATTCCTGATATCATCCCAGGGATGTATGACTGCCAGACATGCTATGTGGAAGAGGCCTTATATATGAGGGGAAAGCCTGGACATTCTGTGGGATTCTGTACAGTTGAGAGGTCTGTGTATTTCTGACAATTGTTGACAGACTTTCAGGATTGTGAAGCAGTGTAGTGTGTCAGTGTTATTTGGCCTGTCCTTTTCTATATGTCTGTGCATGCTCCTCCTGTTTCTGGTGGTCTAACGGGTGTATATGTTTGTAGAGGCAGATTGAAACATGTCCCATACTATGGTCAGGCATCATACTACACTGTGAATTGGGCCAGAATATGTAGGGGGAGTGTGTGAGTGGCAAACACATTGAGGTGTTTTTGTTCACACAGTCCTTATACTGTACTGTTCCTTTGGATACCGGTATGTCACTGTGACTGTGGTGGAATTGGTTGTGGGTATGCACTTTCACACTGGTGTCTGCTTTTCAGTGTTTTACATCCCTGTAGTGCCCGGTATATTTGCCAATACATGTGTAATTCCCCCTAGTGGATTTGTGTTAGTGCTGTGTCAGTCTGACTATAGTCTGAACAATGCTTGGTGACATGCTTAGCAGCTGAGTGTAGTTTCCCTAATGTGATGTTATGTCCAGGTATTTGTAGGATGTATTGTTGCCTGGCCCCCATAAGTGTTGTGTATTTCTGACACGTCAGTGGGATGATGTGAGGATTTCAGTCACTAACTAGTGAGAAGTAATTGAGTGTTGGACTTGTGCTATTTCAGTCAATATATGCTAGAACAGACATGAGGGTGTTACTGCACCAACTGTGTCAGCTTATCTACTCCAGTATTTCAGATATGTCCCTATTTTCATGGCCCCCCCCCCCACTTTGTCAGGCTTGATCCAGATTTGTTGCACTAAGGGGTTCTGAGCCTACCTCTCAACTGTCTAGATTGTTGCAGTATGTACAGGTTTATTGCTTATATTTCTGGTCTGTTCCACAGAGTCATTATTTTTATATCCCTGATAAATCACTGCAATGATTTGTGGATTTCTGACAGTAAATGATGATATACATTTCAGTTCCACAACTCACATCCTTCAGAATATGTATGCCGAAACAAACCCTGTCACTCTGGCAACATTCTACATTTATAAGAGCAATATTTAAAATATGTCCCTAGTTTGGCCTATTGTCTCCCCATTTGGACAGCCTTTGGCCAGATTTCTTGCACTAAGAGGTTGAGAGGTATGGTTGTGATGTATGACTCCACTACATTTTATGAGCATATATATCTATATCTATCTATCTATCTATATATGTTTTTACTTTATATATATATATATATATATATATATATATATATATATATATATATATATATATATTTAGATTTATATATATATATATATATATATATATATATATATATATATATATATGTATATATATTTTATATGTATTTTTATATTTATATTATGTATACATTTTTCCATATATATGCATCTCCATACATATATACATGTCTATAGGTAAAAATACAAACCCTGACTGATTCTACAGAATCTTTTCCCTATTGTTGAAAGACACTACTGCATGATCTTCTTTTTCTTTTGGGTGTTCCCATTAGGGGTCGCCACAGGAGATCATCTGTTTCCATTCCTTCCTGTCCTGTCCTCTGCATCTTGCTCTGTCACACCAACCACCTGCATGTTCTCTCTCACCAAATCCATAAACCTTATCTTAGGCCTTCCTCTTTTCGTCTTACATGGCAGCTTCATCTTTAGAATCTTTTTCCCAATATACCCAGCATCCTTCCTCAGCACATGTCCAAACCAACACAATCTCGCCTCTCTGGCTTTGTCTCCAAACCATCCAACCTGGACTGACCCTTTAATACGCTTATTCTTAATCCTGTCTACCCTTGTCACACCCAGTGCAAATCTTAACATCTTTAACTCTGCCACATCCAGCTCTACTCTACTTAAAAACTCTACTTAAAAACTCTACTGCATGATATGTTTGAAAAAGCATCAGCAATCCTTACAACTCAAATGTTGTAGTGGTACATTGCTCTGACTATGGTGTACAGAAACCTGGGTTAAGGACTTGGCAGGGCTGATTATTTTGTTGCCAGGCAGAATAGTGGCTGATGAAAACAGAGTGATTAAAGCAGTTTTAAGCAGTTGTAAGTGGGTTTCCACAGGTTTGCGTGATGCTAAGCAATGCCAACACATGGTTAAATGGACAGATGCTTAATCTGTGTTGGCTTCACTTAGCAACATTTACCAGTGCACACATTCATAGGTTCATAGGTTCATAGGTAGGTACTAGGCTATCGGCCCTAGGACCCATACAAGCCTAGCCAAAAAATGTACCCTGGCTTTCGCCACCCAAGAAAATTATTTTCCTGTGCCCCTGTCAAGCAGAGCCACAGAAGTGATCCCAGTGGTGACTTTCCCATTTTCCACCCAATCATCAAGATTTTTCTTGAAGAGTGCTAATGAGGAGCTCTGTTTGAAATAGGTAGTCTGTTCCAGAGTATGGGAAGTCTCTGGGACCAGAATCTATCCCTCCAGCATGTTCTGTTTATTGTGGTGACAAGGTTAAGGTCCCTAGAGCATGTAGCTTGGAGGGACTGGGATTTCTTTAAGTGGAGCATGTCCAACAGCTCTGGGTTTGACATAGCTTTGTATGTTAGGCAATGATCACCCCTGAGTAGGCGATATGCGATGGAGTAAAGCTGTAGTTTTTTGAGACGGTCTGCCTAGGGCATCTGTTTGAGGCCAGTAATCCTCTTTTTGAGGTATTTCTGTGGTCTTTCCAGTTGTTGTAGATGTCTTGTGAGGTACATACCAAAAGGGGTGTTGTAGTCTATAATGGGTCTAATGAGTGATGAGTAGAGGGGAACAATGACCTCTTTTTTTCTGGATGAGAATCAACTTAGCTGAGCTACCTGCTGCATAACATTCATGTTTAGCAATGCTTAAACCTGCTAAACATATCAGAGCATTGCTAACCATTGTTCATAGTGCATTCTTATAAAATATCTTTTATATATATTTCTATATATATTATATTATTATAATTATAATGATGATATTATAATAGTATATCCTTATAATATTATAATGTCATATATTATATTTTTATACATATATTTTTATATATTTCTTATAAAATACAAAATGTGCTTCTATTACAGTAGCAAGGGGTGTAACTATATATATATATATATATATATATATATATATATATGGGTGGTTTCACATGTTATATGCACTCACACTTCCATTTTATGCCAGTTACACTACCCTGTGTGACAAAAATAACTTACCACATATTTTAATATGAAAATAGTACTTTTAACACTGCTTTCCCATGTAAAATTGGATTGCCTGTTGTAGTACTCAAACCGTGCATGCCTGCATGCAAAGTTGGGCCTCTGATCACTACACTACATTGATTTGTGGATTTGATCTGTATATTTTTTTATTTATCTCCTATTGTATATTAATATTATATTATTATATGAAATAAATAGTATTGAGATTTTCGGCCAAGTCATTGGGGCTGCTGTCATGACATAATGGCATACATTTCATTTTCAGACATGTATCTTTCAGAATATTCATGCTAATGCATGACCTCTTTTCTAACAACTTTCTATCTGTCCTCTGTGCAGATGGGATGACAGGCTGTGGTTGACTACACTGCAGAATGGGCCTGAGAGCCCATGCCTGTGTTCATGTACAATGCAGCCAGGAATGGTATCAGGCCTATGGAGACCTCTGCATGTTGCCTTTGAGAGGGCATTACAGACCTGCTTCCTGATTATGAGGGGAGGGGGCAGGTGCTGTACATGCACATGTGTACCTATGGGGGGATAGGGGGTGAAGTTTACACTTCACCTGTCTGCAGCCCATTACCTATATCTATGGCATATGTGTATGTGGTGTTATTTACCACCACTACAGAGCAGATATGTGTGTTGCCTCTGGAATTGCAGACACATATCTGGAAGGCCTAGTGATTGGCCTTAGTGGATGTATCCAGTTTGCACTCAAAGACAGCCTTAGTGTACATCACCTGTGACCTTATTTGCTTGTGCAGAACAATATGACATGGCTGTCAATGAGGCATATGTTCCTTCTTGGTGCATCCTGTAATTATTTCCACCTATGATGGTAATTGTGTATTGTTGATGTCCACCACATTTGTTCAGCCTACCTTGAGGGGGTTGATGTTGTCCTGTCAGGTACTGCTTAGGCCATACACCTATGTAGGCGTCCACATAATATTGTGGTGTGTGCCTGCACACTGCTGCTAGTTCCAACATATGGGACATCCTTCATGTTCATAGGTTCATAGGTAGATACTAGGCTATCTGCCCTAGGGCATTTATAAGCCTAGCCAGAGTGTATTTGGCTTCCGCCTCCCTATTAGATTAGCCTGCTGTGCCTCTGTAAAGTAGGTCACAGAAGGTACCCCTTTAAGATTAGTTTACTGTGCCTCTGTCTAGCAGGGACACAGAAGAGATCCCAGGGGTGAATTTGCGATTTCCCATCCACGCGTTCAAATTTCGCTTGAAGAGGATTAGTGAGGGGCTATGTCTAACATGAATTGAGATTCTATTCCAGAATGAGGGGAGCCTCTGGGAAATTAATCTGTCCCTCCAGCATGTCCTATTTATTTTTGTGTTGAGGTTTAGGTCCCTGGAGCATGTAGCTCTAAGGGACTTGGATTTTTTGAGGTGGAGCATGTCCATTAATTCTGGGTTTGACATGGCTTTGTACGTCAGGCATAGATCGCCTCTGAGTAGGTGGTAAGCAATTGAGTAGAGCTGGAGTTTCTTTAGTCGAGCTGCATAGGACATCTGTTTGTAGCCCATGATCCTCTTGGTGAGGTACTTTTGGGGTCTCTCCAGTTGCTGCAGGTGTCTGGTAAGGTACATCCCAAAAGGGGCATTGTATTCAATTATGGGCCTGATGAGTGACGAGTTGAGGAGCACAATGACCTCACTTGATCTAGATGCGAACCCTTTCATGATAAGGTGGGTTATATAGACGGTCTTTCTAACCACTTTGGCAACGTGATTATCTAAGGAGAGATTACTATCTACGTTGGTTCGCAAATCTCTAATTACTTCTTCCATAATTAATGGATTACCACCTATGTGGTAATTTGTGGGCACCTTGTTTTTTCCAAAGGGGATGACTATGCACTTTTTAGCATTTAGCTTGAGGCCGTGGCCCTGGCACCAAGCATCTGTCTCTGTGAGACCCTTTTGGAGGATGCTTGTGTCAGCTGGAGATTTGATTATGGCCCCCAGTTTGCAGTCATCTGCGAACTTTGTCAGCTATAATCCCCACGTGTTAGCCTGAACCTCAGAGAAGTATATACCGAACAAGAGAGGTCCCAGAACTGAGCCCTGTGGGACGCCAGTTGTAACTGGTTTAGATTTGGACATGGCACCTGTGATTCTGACCATGTGGGTTCTATCTCTGAGCCAGTTTGCAACCCATCTTGTGATATAGGGGTTGATATTTAAGCTGGTAAGCTTATTTATGATGCCCGAGTGAGGTATTGTGTCGAAGGCTTTTGCGAGGTCCAGGTAGGCTATTTGGACTACCTTGCCCTCATCTATGGCTTTGGTAACTGTTTCAAAGAAATCAACTAGGTTTAAGAGGCATGATCTGCCCTTAACAAAGCTGAATTGGGTAGGGTCCAGTGTCTGGAGGCTCCCAATGTCTTTCTTTATGAGTTCCATGATAATACACTCCATAGCTTTACAGACCAGACTAGTCAGGCCTTGCGCCTTTTCCTTACCTGTGCAGGGGACATTACGGAGGTGTAGGGGCTACAGCCTCACAGACAGCAGGTGGGAATACCTCACATGACAGAACATGTGGAAACAGCCCAAAAACATGGGGGATAAAGTACCAGAATTGGGTACAGATTGTATGTCATTACTGCTGTTATACACATGGAGGGTAGCTAGATTGACAGGGTTCATCTGGACATGCATTTACTGAGTGACTTGACATCTGACAGTGATATGCCTCTGCCATACCTCTCAACAGGCATGTTGTCCACAGAGTGGCCAGAGGTTTGCCTGTTATGTTTGGTCGGTTCCTCGAACAGCATCTATTTTTGTGGGGTCGGTAGGATAATGTGAGGACTGGAGTCACTAACTGCTGACATCCATTGGTGTTCCAGATATCATATCCTTCAGGAATGTTATATTACAACAACACACGTAACACCAGCTACTGTTTCAGTTTATAACACCATTATGGGTGATATATCCCTCTTTCCATCTCCCTGTCCCCCAAGTACATCATGCGTTGTCCAGCTGTCCTGCACTACAAGGTGCAGCGGTATGGTATATCATTAATTACCGACTGCTCTCCAGTTATCATCCCAGTGACCTAGCAGACTCCTGGCCATGATATGTGGCAGTGGCCAGGATTATGGTTCCACACCCATAAAATTCTGTGGAAATCTGTACATATGACAGTTATGTAAGTCTGAACATTGTGAACAGACTGTCAAGATTGTGTAACAGTGTTGTGTGTAGATGTTTGTTGGACTGGGTAGGGAGAGTAGCAGATGTGAGTGCCATACATCCTTTACCTATCTGACTGTGCATGCTGATATGGCTGCTGGCAGTCCATCAGGTCTGTATGCTTGAAGGGGCAGACTGTGAAAATGTCCTGCAACACCTCAGGATTCCCAGTTCACTGTGATTTTAGCCAGTATATGTCAGTGTAGTGTGTGACTGGAATCAGAATATGTTTGTTCAGAGAGTCATAGTACTCTGGAGTTCATTTTGGGTACTGGTATGTTGCTGTGACCGTGGTGCAAATGTTTGTGGGTGAACATTTTTGCCTCGCTATCTGCTTTTCACTACAGTTCCATCCTGTAGTGCATGCTATATGTGAATATACATGGGTAATTGCCCAGAGCTGATGTGGGGGAGTGTTGTGTTGGTCTTACTGTGCTTCATAAGGTGCTGGATGAAATGTTTGGCCGCTGTCAGGGGATTTTCATTTTCTGACATGACTGCGGTCGTGCCTCTACACTGCCCAGAGGCCAAGACACTGTCCAGATGCATGGCTCATATGTTTGATCTGTTCCCCAGACATTCGTTGTCCTTGGCTAATCAGTAGGATAACTGGGGAATGCAGTCAGTAGATGCTAACATGCATTGGTGTTACTCATTTCATATCCCTCAGAAAATATATGTGACAACAAACCCAGTAACACCAGCAACTGTCTAAATTTATAACAGCAATATTCTCCTGTGTTTGGGCCTCTGTCAGGCTTTGTCCATATGTCATGCACTAAGAGGTTCAGAAGTATGTAGTATCATTATTTATTGCCTACATTCCTGCTACCATCGCAGTGATGTCATAGACCCCCCAGACATGTAACAAGGAAGTGGCCATATATATGAGTCCTGTGCCTATACATTCTGTGGGAAACTGCATATTTGAGAAGTCTGTGTATGTCTGGCCATTGTCAACAGACAAAACAGCAAAAAACAGCAACGGTAATCTGAAGCATGACTTGTATCACCATTCAGTAAGACAAAATCGCATTTATTTTTAGATAGGTAAGTGCTTTCACCACAGGATGTGGCTTCATCAGACCATTTACAAGTAACAAGTGAACGACCTAGAAGCTGACACCACAATTGATGATAGTCCACAAGTTGATCTTTTATTATAAAACCAAATGCAAGAAACACGTAATACAAGCGTTTTCGCTAGGATGTTCCTAGCTTTCTCAAGTACATGAATCACTACCAAACATCAGCTTAAATAGCTGCTTGCCATAAGTTAAAACAATTATACACCAATTAAAAATCAATTAATTGTTAATTAAAGAATGATCAGTGCCATTTTGTCTGTTTGAAGAGCTACCTAGTAAAAAGGTATACTCATGAATTAAATGCATACAAGACCACATTATATGCAGTCCATTTACAAGTAAAAGTGTATAAACTGACAAACATTTCCATTTATACATAACACCTCCTCCTAATTAAATTCATATGTTTGTTGTAGCAAATCAATTCTGCAGAAAATGCCCCCTAGTCACTTGACATCATAAACAAATTAAAACAGCAACAAATTAACTATTCGTTGCTCATACATAAATAAAATCCACTTTATAATACGCAAAAATCATCACATAATAAAATTGTATGCACGCTCCACTTTAAAATATATAAATATTTCATCCTTAACCACATAAATTATATTGTGCATCTATAAATCAACTAGCTGTCTAGTTGCTTTTGTTATATATAGATCGCCACACAATAATAAATTTATATCATTGTGACATAACATTTCCTACTTGTTATAACTGATTATATGGTCAAGCACTCACTCGACTCCAAAACCCAAATCATTCAAGTCAATACATCATTACTTATACATTTATGGATCTAGTCATATTACACACATTTTATATATATATATCCATCCAAGTCTATCCTGTAGTGTAGCTAGGTCCTTTCAAATGAAAGATATAATACCATCAAACATGTGAATACATAATCGTTCACCTTACAGCCCTTGTATGCTGGCAAAAATCAATCAAAAAGTAAGTTCTATTTTGCATCATTCAAATAAACAGTTTACTGTACCTTCTTAAACATAGATGGTTGATTGCCTGTTTATCTATATATTGATACTAGATTCCAAAATGCAGTTAAATATGCACTTATCCAGTTTACTTTTGCAATAAACCCCCTTTTTTTTCAAGTGAAATGCTGTTAAGCACTCACTCTACTATTTACTTTGCAAAAGCACTCCTAATCATGACATCATCACGCCATGCCGCCGTTCCTTAAAAACATAGCCATCTAGATAGTTCACTGTTCGGCTACTTGCAAAGAGCATTTCTTATGACATAAACACTATATAATATGGCAGCTTAGGCTGAATTCAAACTCACCACCAGGTTTAAATGACTATATCAGCATAAAATCTGTGCTACATAAAAAAGCTGAAAGTATATAATAAACCAAAAGATTATAATTTTTTATTCATTTTTTTTTAAATTGTTGCACATTTTTATTATTTGTATTTTATCAGTTGAATAATTATATTATTAATGTTTGTATATAGAATATATATGTGTTCATTAAAGTCTTGAAAGCTGGGAAGTCTTTTTAAAATTGGATGTCAGGTTTTTGAAGCTGTATGTCTTTAAATTATAATTAATGGATTCTTAATTGTTTGTGTTTTTATATATAAGTGTATCATGATATCAGTGCTTTCATCTGATGAAGTCTATCTATTAGACGAAAGCGCTCATCTGTTGTGGTTGGAAGTAAAAAGAATCTAATTTATTACCAGTGTGGTGGTTTGGACTTTATTTCTTTACTACTTGGTTTGGTTCCAGTTCTATTTTCTGTTGGTCATGTCCATATAGGAAGTACAGCAGCACACCTTCATGAATATGCAAGGCGTTCTACTCTGATAAACGGACACAAACCATTCTGTGCAAGAATATTTTTACTCTTGTATGGAATTTCTTGAATCCAGGGGATTGTATTTTAAAGATACCAAAGTTATAAGTGAAGGTTGTGTGGAAATGAATGCACTGTGATATTTAAATGAGGCAATGTATACAAATGCAGCACTGCTGATATGCTTATGGTGCTCATTTTCCTGCTTTTGCTATTCAGAATCCCAGAATGCCTTGCAATTGTGCACTGTGCACATAGGTTTACATAAAATCAAGCTCCACCATTTTTAGTCATTTGTCAATCAGTGAAAATTTGAGCAGCAGCTGTTTTTCCAATTTGATGCTTTCAAATGTTTGTTGCTGTAATATTTTTGCCTCTTGTGCTTGGCAGCACACAGCACTCATGGCAAAATAGCTACAAATAATGTCCTAGCCCATTATAATTTTTAGGAGCAGGAGGATCTTGTCCACTTTCATATGGCCAAGGTTGTATGGTGAAATTGTATAGCTCACAAGTTGGAATTTCAGGAATGGATGGCCTTCCTATACCTGCAGATACCAAGGTATATATTACTGTCAGTATACTTGCCGCAAGTCCCTTTCAGAAGGAGAATGGGGCGCATTGGGTATCTCATGACTTCTGAATTAAGGATACTGCAGTAATGTCTCAGTGTAATCTATCCCATGTGGATGAGCATATCTGTTTCCCACAGGTATACCTGTAACAGTACTAACCCCACCTCACATATTAACCTTTATGCCTTTAAACAACTCATTAATAGTCCCACCAGAACTAATAAAACCAACAATAATGAAACCACCTTAGACTGGATTCTTACTAATACTCCCCAACAAACCTACCAATCAGGCACCCTTCCAGATGATCTAAGTGACCACTCACTAACTTATATCATTAGACACAAAACAAACCTAACATTATCTACAACATACAAAACACTATGTTCTAAAAAACAATTTAACTCTGAACAGTTTCAGGCTGAACTTAGACAATGTAATTGGGCCCCACTTAAACATCTCCCACTTAATGAAGCAGTAGAATACTTCAATTCTACATTCCTATCTATCCTAGATCATCATGCCCCAAGTCGGACCATTAGAACCAAAGCAAAAACAGCTTCCTGGCTTACCAAGGATACTAAGCAAAAGATCATTCTCAGAAATAAATCTTGGGTTAAATGGCGGTCTACTAAGAATCAAACAGACCATCAAAAATTTAGAGAGCTTAGAAACAGCACAAAAAAGCTATCCTGACAGATAAAAAGAACTATTACTTGCAATTACAACAATCCACCAAAAAAGAACCAAAAAAATTCTGGACTAGTATTAATAATCTACTATCCACAGGTCAGTCAATCACACCTAACCTTCAGGACTCTGACCCAGACAATCCTACAAAAACAGCCAATGACTTTAACTCCTTCTTCACTAACACTATCCAAACTCTTGCAAATCAACTATCTCCAGACACTACTAAACTACTCTCACCCACTTTAGATACTCTTCCTCCCCTTCACTTACAACCTGTATCTACCTCCTTTATCTTATCTCTACTCCAAAAACTTAGACCCACCACCCCCTCTGCTGACAAGCTTCCTGCAGAATTCTTGCAAATAGGAGCCAAAGCCTCTGCCTATCCTATTTCTATCCTAATAAATAGATCTATAAAGGAAGGAATTTTCCCTTCCATAAGGAAGATATCTCATATCATTCCCCTGCATAAAGGGGGCAATTCTAATGACTTTTCAAACTTCCGTCCTATCGCACTTCTATCACCCATAGCTAAAATCATGGAAAAATGTACCCACAAACAACTACTTAACCACCTTCTCCATAACAACTTACTTGCAAACTGTCAACATGGATTTAGACCTTCCCACAGCACCACCACTTTATTACTTTCCTTTACCAACTCCATCAACTATTACAGCAACAACAATAATCTATCATCTTCTCTCTTCATAGACCTATCAAAAGCTTTTGACATGGTTAATCACAGACTTCTTCTGCATATACTACAATCTCTCGCACTTCATCCCTCTTCCTTAACATGGTTAACATCTTACCTAGAAAACCGTCAGCAAGCAGTATGCTGGAAAAATACACTATCTAATCTCCTTCCTATCTCTTTAGGAGTACCTCAAGGGTCTATCCTGGGTCCCCTTCTATTTTCCATCTTTATTAACGACCTCCAATCAGCTATTCTTAATGCTACCTGCATACAATATGCAGATGATTCCACTATAATCTGCACTGCTTCCTCTCAAACTGAACTCCAGTCTCTTACCCAAAAAGCATTTAACACTGTTGAACAGTGGTTCTCTGACTGTTGCCTACTCCTCAACCCCAAGAAAACCAAATTATTACTATTTTCACCTACCCGTAAATCTTCCCCTCTAAATTTCTCTATCACTGCCACTGATAACACTTTTATTTCTCCTGACTCTACCACAAAGCTACTAGGTATAACTATTGACAACAATCTTAACTTTGATTCTCACATCAACAACACAATAAAAGCAGTTAACAAAAAGATTGGATCCCTTTATAGAATCAAACCCTTCCTTACACCTGAAGCTAGGACCACCTTAGCTAGATCTCACCTTATCTCTACCCTTCTATATGCTTCCCCTATTTACACTAATCCTTCTAAAAATAACCTTAACAAACTTGCTACATCTTACCATAATATTGCTCGATTTGCTACAGGATCCCCTTTTAGAACTCACCACTGTCTGAACCTAAAACAGCTAGGTTGGCTTGAACTTCCTAACAAGCTTATTTATCAACAGCTCTTAATAGCTCACAAAATTCTATATCAACCATCCAAAACACCAATACTCTCTAACCTCATTACTCCTTATGATAACCTGAACCACCTACATTCTTCAAACAAACTGCTGATTAATATTACCAAACCCAATAACTCTGCAGGTGACTGCCTCTTTTCCAACTCTATTGGAAAAATGTGGAACAAACTTCCTTCCGATATCTCATCCTTGTCCACTCTTCCACTATTTAAAAAACAACTGGATATGCATCTTGATAAGTACTGGTTTTGTTCTTGTACCAACCCTGATTGACCTTTCCTTCTTCACTTCCACTACCATAATTTCTTCCTTCTCTTTTTCCTGTATCCTGATTGTTCCCCTCTTTAATCTCATATATACTGTACAAAAAAAAAAAAAAATTTCTATCGCATTTGTTTGTCAGTTTGTTACTCATGCTATGTTTTATCATTTGTGTATTGCAAGTATTTACTTATTTGATTATTAATCTTATCTTGTAATTGCTATTTCCTCTTATATGTGTTTTACGTGTACTAATTCAATTTTGTATACAATCTACTAACTCAATTTTTGTATATAATCTTTTCATCTTTGTTTTCATCCTTTTATCTTTCTATCCTTTTATGTTTTTGTTTAAACTTGTAATAACCATTGGAGCTTTTCTCCCCGGGCCTCCACTGAAAATGGACATACATCCAGGTGGACTAGCCCGGTCAACAAATGTAAAATAAAATAATAAATAAAATTCTTTGCTCATGAAACCTGGACAAAGCCAAAAATAATGTGGGGAGTGGGGCAAAGTCCCCAGATCATTAAATATTAAGAGAATACCCCATGGAATTCATTAAAAATCATGTAGGATTTGCTGAAAGCCTGCACAGCTTAAGAGTGTTAACAAAATGAGCAGCACTGCTTATTTTATATGCATGCTGCTCACTGTGCTTACATGTTTACAAGCACCATTTTGCTCCCAGCAATAGTATTGGTGACCATAAAAAGGTGCAGGCAATTATGAGCACAAATTGTAAACAAATCAGCCTGCATGTAAGCAAATCTGTTATACGTGCATGTTTGGACAGTTCATATGAAATTAGGGCAGGTTGATTACAAGAATTAAGTTGCAGGGGATGATAAAGATGAATAATGTATATGTACAAAGGGAAGAGTGAATGGGAAAATGTTTTCAGCTAATGGAGTCAAATCTAATTATGTCAAAAAGCAACATTTTAAACATAAATACTCAAAAAACAGTTGTAATAATAATTAGTCCTATTGAAATTTCTTGACCCATGCACATAACTAAAAACATAAATGAAAAATTAATATGAGAAAGACACCATGCAACAGCTGTTGTGTCAAACACATCAGAAAGTGAAATGTTTGCCATTAGTTGTCATTTGGCAACCATAGACAGGGGTATATTATATTGAAATATGTTTTAGACAATCATCTGTTGTATATTCATATACATCGTAAACAGTAACATAGTAAAACTCAAAATACCCAACTGACAAATGGCAATACAAATCTGGTAACATTTCAGTATTTCAAGGTATCAGTTCATAAATGGAGTGCATCTGCTACATGATCATGCTGGGCATGCTCATAAGAAATTACAGTGAACACTGTCATAACAGCATATAAGCAGCAAAAGCACACAAAAAAGTGTCCAAACATAAACATAATCACATTTTATGATGATCTTACATCATGCAATACAGTAAGAAATGATATATAAATAGTCATGTCCTATAAATCTCTAAAGTGTGAGGAAAAGAATGGCAGTAATACATAAATGTTTGCATGAAAATATTTATTTATTTTACATTTGTTGATCGGGATGGTCCGACTGGATACATGTCCATTTTCAGCGGAGGCCTGGGGAGAAAAGCTCCAACATTGTCACAATTACAGATTGTTACATATAGTAAAACATATGAGAGGAAAAAAAAATATGCAATACAGAACATTATTTGTTGGAAACTAAGTAATGCCTGTGAACAACCAATGATGTATTCAACATTTACATCATGCCAGACTCAAGCACATAGCAATATAGATATCAGAAAGCTCTGTATCAACCTGCGATGCCACAAAAATAGGCATACTGTGTGTGTCATGATGAGTGCACTTGAACGGCTTACAGCACTTTACATTGCAATGTGTATGTATCCCCTACCTTGGAGGGTGATGCCTTAAAAATGTGGTCCTCTGACTGTGCCATATATACTTTCTTTGCCTAAGTCACTCCTATGTGACTCACCTATCTGACAGATGGATGTTACCAGATTCAAACCTTTGCCTATTATACTAGGCATGTCTGCCACAAGACATAGCAGTGGAACTTGTCACAAATAATTGAAATTAATGTGTGAGGTAAGAAAGGACATTGAGCAGATGGAAAGAGTACTTTGAGGGGTTGATAAATGAAGAGAATGAGAGAGAGAGAAGGTTGGATGATGTGGGTATAATGAATCAGGAAGTGAAACAGATTAGCAAGGAGGAAGTATGGACAGCTCTGAAGAGGATGAAGAATGGAAAGGCTGTTGGTCCAGATGACATACCAGTGGAAGCATGGAGATGCTTAGGAGAAATGGCAGTGAAGTTCTTAACCAGATTGTTTACTGAAATCTTGGAAAGTCAGAGGATGCCTGAGGAGTGGAGAAAAAGTGTTTTGGTAGCTATTTTTAAGAATAAGGGTGATGTGTAGAGTTGTAGTAACTACAGAGGGATAAAACTGTTCAGTCACAGCTTGAAGTTATGGGAAAGAGTAGTGGAAGCTAGGTTAAGAAGGGAGGTGATGATTAGCGATCAGCAGAAAGGTTTTATGCCGGGAAAGTGCACTACAGATGTGATGTTTGCTCTGAGACTGTTGATGGAGAAATATAGGGCAGGTCAGAAGGAGTTGCATTGTGTCTTTGTGGAGTTGGAGAAAGCATATGATAGGGTGCCTAGAGAGGAGTTGTGGTATTGTATGAGAAAGTCAGGAGTGGCAGAGAAGTATGTAACAGTGGTACATGATATGTACGAGGGTAGTATGACAGTGGTAAAGTCTGCAGTGGGAGTGACAGATCCATTTAAGGTGGAGGTTGGATTACATCGAGGATCAGCTCTGAGACCTTTCTTATTTGCAATGGTGATGGACAGGTTGACAGATGAGATCAGACAGGAGGCCCCATGGACTATGATGTTTGCAGATGACATTGTGATCTGTAGTGTTAATAGGGACCAGGTTGAGGAGACCCTGGAGAAGTGGAGATATGCTCTAGAGAGGAGAGGAATGAAGGTCAGCAGGACAAAGACAGAATATGTGTTTGTGAATGAGAGGGAGGATAGAGGAATGGTGAGGATGCAGGGAGTAGAGCTGGCGAAGGTGGATAAGTTTAAGTACTTGGGATCAACAGTTCAGAGTAATGGTGAGTGTGGAAGAGAGGTGAAGAAGAGAGTGCAGTCAGGGTGGAATGGGTGGAGAAGAGTGTCAGGAGTGATTTGTGACAGACGGGTACCAGTAATAGTGAAAGGGAAGGTCTACAAGGGGGTAGTGAGACCAGCTATGTTGTATGGGTTGGAGACGGTGGCATTGACAAAAAGGCAGGAGTCAAAGCTGGAAGTGGCAGAGTTAAAGATGTTAAGATGTGCACTGGGTGTGACAAGGATGGACAGGATTAGGAATCAGTATATTAGAGGGTCAGCTCAGGTTAGATGGTTTGGAGACAATGTCAGAGAGGTGAGATTGCGATGGTTTGGACATGTGCTGAGGAGGGATGATGGGTATATTGGGAAAAAGATGCTAAGGATGGAACTGCCAGGTAAGAGGAAAAGAGGAATGCCTAAAATAAGGTTTATGGACGTGGTGAGAGAGGATATGCAGGTGGTTGGTGTGACAGAGCAATATGCAGAGGACAGGAAGATATGGAAACCGATGATCTGCTGTGGCAACCCTTAACGGGAACAGCCGAAAGAGAAGAAGAAGTGGCACAAGTGAGTCTAAGGAGTAATGACTGGATTTGAACATACTAACTAAGATCACAAGGATAGAACACTGGCTGAGTTGCACATGCCACATGAGGTGGTGGTTTACAATTGTGACAGTGCATATCTGGATGGATGAACTCACCATCATTTAATATGGTGATATTCTTGTAAAAAGGAAAAAAAAGGTGGTTGAAGATCACAGTAAAAATACACAGTCACACACACACTATATGCATTAGAGGCCTTCTCTACACAGCACAACAGTCAGTCATTAGTGGATTTAAACCTCCTACATATTTAGCTGTGCAGTATAGAATCACATTAACAAGAGTCAATGCCACAGGATAAGTCATACTACAACTGTAATGTAGTTCATTTTTGATAGCATAATGTAACCATTGTGTTTCCAAAACTGGGTATTACCCGGGAATAATAAAACTTTATAGGATAGCTTTCTGCCATTGAAAATACATCATCTAAGTGTAACTTTACATAAATGGTGCTGCCCTGGACTCATATTTACATGACAGTGTATACAGTCTCACCAGTTAATCAATGCTGGATTTGAACAACGTCCCTATCTTGTTTCACAATCTAGAGAATACATTATTAGCAACAAGTAGCCCAGTAGAAGTCTGACTTTTATAGTAAGAGACTGCACTTATGAAAGGGTGACCTTAGCAGTGTGTTGCAGAGAACATGTTTGTGGCAAAAGTGGGTTACGGGGATGGGGGAGACCTCCCCCAGGTTAAATTCTTACCCTGAGGAGAAGCAGATACAGCACATCTGTTCAGGATGCTATATATGTCTTACATTGAATTCACACACACAAGTTCGCTACTGTGAGATTTGATCCTTGTGCATATCTAGTTACAAAATCTAGAGAATGCAGTATTAGCCACAAGCACTACAGATCAAATCAGACTTTTATAGTGAGAGACTGCAGACTGCACTTATGAAAGTATGACCATAGCAGTGTGTTGCAGAGAGCATGTTTTTGTTTAAACTGTGATAAGAGGATGGAGGAATCCAGCCCCAGATTCAATTCTTCCCCGAGTGGGAGTAGATATAGCACATCTGTTCAGGATGCTACATATACCTTACATTTAATCCACAAACACACATTTACTACTGTGATAACTGAATCTCCTACCTCTCTATTTACTGCAAGCACCAAATGACTAGACTGACTCTTAAGGGGAGAGAGTGCACTTTTGACAGGATGATCTCATCAATGTGTTGCAGAGAAGGTGTTCATGTTAAAAGGGAGATATATTGCTGAGGGAGCTGTGCCCAAAGTTAAAGTTTTCTCCTGAGTAGAAGTGGACAATGCACATCAATTTTTGAGGTTTGATATACGTGTCACGAGAACCGCACACACACAAGTTCTCCACTGTCAGATGCAATCCATCTACCAATCTAGTTAACACAGTAATGACCACAAACACCACATGAGAAGACTGACTCTTAAGGGGAGAGGGTGCACTTTGGACATGATGGCCTCATCAGTGTGTTGCAGAGAACAATTTTGTGTTAAAGAGGGATAAATGCAGAGAGAGTTGTGTCCAAAGTAAAATTTTTCTTCTGCGTGAAACTGTTCAAAGCATATCTGCTGTTGAAACTTTGCGTACGTCTTACTAAACCACACAGACATGTTTACCACTGCCAGATTCAAATCTTCCTTATTATTTACACAGTCTAGAGAACACAATATGAATTAGAAACACAACAGGAGAAATCAGACTTTAACAATCTGAAAATACACATTTGTAAGTATCAATACTTCACTGCAAAATCATCTACTGTGCATCACAGGTTTTGAGACAAAAGCATGTGTCTGGTCAGGTACTTTTAACAGCATTGTGCTTGTACCATGTAATTGCATCTATATACTGTCATTCATGTACATAGCATTACTGTGAGGGACAGGTACCTGCTTCACAGTATGATTTATCACTGACTATCAAAATTATAAAACAGTGGATAGTCAAGCAAGCATTCATTACAGCTCATCCCAGGATGATTGTATGCAAAGAGTAACCAGTTAATGCATCACTGTCAGTTGTCCTGGCTCATGTTTGCACAATGTACATGGATAATGCAGATACTTCATAAATATGACAGTGCACTTCTGAACAAAAGCGATGGATTATGTGTTAAAAGGCTGCACACCATTGTAACAGATTTGCAAGTGTAACTTTTGGAGTGCAGACATACACGAACAGACTGAATTAAATGAGTCAGCGTCACTGTAACATCGGAATACCTCGGTTTCAAAATTCCACGAACACATACAGAATTTGTGCAACCTGCTCACATAATTCTTTCTTGTAATTCCTTCTAACTCTCTCCCGGAAACACAGCACTAGCAAGCTAATTTGTGTAGCTGATGGCAAAGCATTAGCGCATGTGCGATCATATCATGAGATGTTGAACTTTGAATAGAAATTAACAGTAGT
The DNA here is from genome assembly GCF_019279795.1 of Protopterus annectens. Taxonomy (NCBI): domain Eukaryota; kingdom Metazoa; phylum Chordata; order Ceratodontiformes; family Protopteridae; genus Protopterus; species Protopterus annectens. The sequence goes on along the minus strand of NC_056736.1, from coordinate 207,554,754 downwards.
TTGTGTTGCTCCATGCCAACCTTCATGCAAATAAGCAGTATATACATACAGCCAATGTCTGAATCTGATGGAATACAGAACAGAGATGCATTACGGTCACGTTCATTGTGCCATGATTTAAATATTTGTCATGACAGTTGCAGTCCTTAACTCTTGACATTTATAATACAGGTGTATTATGAAACACATGATGGACAAAACAGACATTACTGCTGGTGGAAACATAGCTTATGGAAACAGTTTTAAATCAAGGATGTTTATTTGATGCCACAGAAGGTCTGGAAAGAGGTGGACAGTTTGTGACAGGAATACACATGCAGACATACTAAGAGATTGGTGTATGGTTCAGTTCTGCACATGTTTTTGTTGTGCTGCTCTTCAATTTATCATCATAATTTATTCAGGCAAGATCTGTACAAGACAGTGTTCCCAAGAGGGAGCAAACACATTAATACAATAGCAGGATAATGGTGTTTTCGAAAAATGTGTGTCCAGCACTTATACCCACAGAAGTCAGACAAAACATTCACAAACACTTTTCTATACATCTGGATCCAAACACTGACAGTATTCCAAAGCAAATCCAAACACTTGAGTTTTATCTGAACACACCAAATTGATACTCCTGCTTCACCAATTTCAAATATGACAACAGATTAAAGCCAAGGAGAATGTATGTATTATTCCTTATTGCACTCATGACAATTGTAAAATCCCATAACATGTACATTACATCCAGTAGCTTAATAAATATGAAACTGTAAAAAGTGATGATACAGACGTGGGAACAGGGATAGAGACAAACAAAGATTGTTATATTTCTTGTGGGGCATTTTTAACATGTATAGGGTATGTTACCCTTATGTTTTTCCTGATAAGTTATCTGTCATTTTATGCACAATTAAACATTTCCAATAGAGACCAAGCAGGATTCAAAAAGTAGAAACACTATAAAGGCACAAGGAGGATAATGATGGGTTAATATGATATGTCAACAACACTTTATTCATATAAAACATTAAATATGACTTTCAAATATTTCTTGATTAGAACCTGAGACACTACGCAAAAAGCATTTTACAGACATTCAAATTATATCAACACACCGCACAGGAAATATTACTTCACAAATTTAATTTTAGTGGGTTGAAGAAGCAATCAAAAAACTATGAGGCAAGGGAGAATGTAGGCATCAGGATTCATCACAATAATGACAATTTTAATATTACAAAAGATATACATTCCATCCAGAAACATACTAAATGATCCAGTGCTGAATACTTCCTCACAATATTTGGAATGGGAACATCATACATGGTTCACGTTCAACTCTTCAGCCTGTTCAATGGAAGACTAGCTTGACTGTACATAACTAAACACAGCAGTGTAAAGGCCACGAGAGTAATGTGGCCAAAGGCAAAAACGCACAAGAGTTTCCAAGAGCTGTGTACTTCCATTGTCTCTAAGGTACAGCTGCTGCTCAGCATCAGGCATTGTGCAGCTGATGAGGAGACAAGAGTGATGGCACAGAAGGGGAAAGAGACAGAGTGGGAGAGGGAGGCAAGGATCAAGTAGACTATGGCAGAAGGATAATTGTGACTCAAACCAACATGTAGGCACGAGCCATACTAAAACAGTTCATAACAGTTTGCAAAGGTGTGAGCTCGAAATCTTGAACGTATGCAAAAATCAGTCTATAGCTATGTGCATTATCTTGTCTCATCACAATTTCAATCACACATTTGAAGGGACAATAACAACTTACTGAAGCAGATGCAATACAGGGAGAGAGAGAGAAAGATGGAGAGAGGAATAAAAGTATTGATTATTGTCATTTAGGATCATCTTTATAGTGTGTTACTCCTAAGTGTTTCCTCACTATTAATCTGCCATGCTATATACAATAAATTGTTTGCTACAAGGAAGAAGAAGGGGTAGTAGAGAAGAAACAAGATGGAGAGATAAGCAGGATGAGAGTAGATTGCTAAGTCTACCTGTTGGGGATGGAGTGCTTTTGCAAATGTCTCCTTGCTGCGCTATTCAAATGCTGTATTAATGGAACAATGTTCCTAGAGATAAAGACAGACATTTGCAGTTAAATATATGATTGGAATCTGAAATGTCATTCATAAAAATTTGACATACAGCTGTAATCATATCCATGTTGCTATGCAAAAACATGTCTATAGACAGTGGAATTATCTCAGCACACCACACAGGAACTTGTAAATCATTACATCCAGCAGCCTGATAACTGTTAGAGTAACTGTTTCCAAGTACTGCTTTCATTCTGCCTTTACTCTGTATTCATATAGCACAGTGGATTTAAGCTCCTTTGCGGGAAGTGAACATTGTTAGTGCAGTTGAATTAAAATCTTTAGGTTTTGCCATAGAAGTGAAATGCCATTCACCATCACTTGTCAGTAGTGTGTGATGAACACCTTTGCACAAAAGTTGAGGACCAAAAATCAAGAGTCATTTCTGTACATGTGTATCATGTGTGATTTTATTTTTTGACCAGATAGGAAAAAGTGTAAAAAGGGGGTTGATAAGATGGTGGTGAAAATGGAGAGGCAAGCAGATGGTAGGACACAAGGGAAAGAATACAGGATTTTGCAGGACTGGTGGGAGAGCACCATAGCTATCCACTTCTGCACAACATATATGTAGAGATATACACCAAATTGAATCTGTTTTGAGAGTCACCTCAACAAGGATGCATGACAAAAACAGAATAATGTTGAATAGTCAATTGGACCAAATCAGGTGTGTCAAGATGACACATAAGTGAGTTACAGAGCTAATATTCAGGGACCGGTGCACATTTTTCATGTTTTTTTTCTTCACTGAGAGAGAAATGATGGAAACTGTGATGATAAATGAGTGTTAAGTAGGAAGGTTAGGCTAGCTAGCAGGTGTAGACATACAAGACATACAAGACAGACAATGATGGTGATAGACACAGAAGGTTGGGGGACTCCATTGTTTGGGGATAGGTAGTGGACCTCAGAGGCACAGCCACTTCCAGCTTGAGAACAGTGAAAATATAGTCCTCACCCTCAGTACTGCCATCACTGTCTCTTGTGAGTTATTGCCTGGGTCAGTGGCAGACATAGCATTGTGTTGACAATATGACACAGGACCTTTTTAACCCTACTGATTTAGGCACTGAGGATCCTGTCCATTATTTCCTCCACCAGCTCTGTCAGCTCCTGTTGGGTGACAAAATTGCCACCTCTACTACTACTGCTCACAGAAGACACCACTGCACCAGCAGCTGGGGCAGGTAGGGCAAGAGTTGAAGAGGCAACAGTGACAGATTGTGACCCAGATGTGCTGGGGTCTGTGCTGCCTGTGTTGTTGCCACTGCAGACACATGTGGAGGTATGGTGGGCTTAACTGCAGTGGTCTGTCTAGCTACCTGCGCTGATGGTAATTTTAATTTTTGCAACAGCAATGTATGTAAAAAAATATGTGTGTGTATTGTGTGTGTGTGTGTGTGTGTGTGTGTGTGTGCGTGTGTGTGCGTGTGTGTGCGTGTGTGTGCGTGTGTGTGTGTGTGTGTGTGTGTGTGTGTGTGTGTGTGTGTGTGTGTGTGTGTAGATATAGATTACATCTACTCGATAGAGGCACTTGGAACTAAGGTCGGGTGGCATGATGCCAGGGTAATCCTATGGGCTAGGCTTGTAAAGGCTTCAGGGCCATTAGCCAAGTGCACACCTATGAATCTATGAACCTGTGAATATATACATACATATACATACACATATACATACATTTACATACATCTGTATATATGAATAAAAAATAGAGAGAAATAGGGTTGGATGAGACAAAGGAGAGAATTAGATCAATGGCATGTCACATTAGTTCATTAATTCAATACATAAACGCTTGTGGGAAATATAAAAGTACACCTTGGCCACATCCAGATATGATGGGAAGGAATTAATGTATCATAAAATCAATCAATTACAATAGTATGACATGACAAACAGAATCATGTAGTTCACTATGCCATACTATATATATGATTTCAAAGTTAATTGCATTTGTCAAAATGTAATTGCTCATGTCCTAGACAGTTCATACCTTATAAATACTATCCTGTAAAAATATGTAATGTGTGTTTCTGGATATTGAACCTACACAATAAAGCATATGTACTAATTGCCTGCTGCAATACACAAAAATTATTGGAGTAGACATGTATGCTTGATATTAAACTTAAGATATGCCTGTTCAAGATGAGATAAAGTGATGAACTCAAAACCTTCTCTGCCTTACAATCAGACCCGATGCATCCCTTCCCCTTGCCTGTCTGACGTGAGTTAGTCTCTCTTGATGTGCTTCACAGTTTAATGCCATCTCCAGTATAGTAAATAAAAAAAAAGATAGTAAAATGAAAGCATAATGAATGACTGCTTTGGCTGACAAATTAATTCTACATTATTGATAGCTAATGGGTCAGTACTATGTAAAACTAACTGGAGTGAGGTGTAGTAGAAGAACTGCAGATGGAATGTGGAAAGTTTTGAAAGAGAAACTGTGAGTGCAAAAAATAAAAAAAAAATGTTTAACATCACAATCTAGGCATACAAAATTCACGGGATATATTAACATAAGAGCAAGCTATCTGATTAAGATGAGAGAAAAAATATAAGAAATGAAAGAGAGGTCAAACTATAACTTTGAAAACTGAATTAAACACGTTGGGCAAACAGATTAAGCATAGTGAGACAAGATCAAGAAAATTTTGAAGAAAATTTATATAAAGATATTGAGCATAATATGAAACCATTTTATAGATACATACGATGTGGAAGGAGTAAACACACACAAACTGATAAACTGTGTGCAGATTCTAAAACTTATTCTCAATCAAAACAGATTAAAGATATATTTACAAAATCTTATGCAAAACAGTTTGGCTCCACAAAAGGGGTGATAAATTGCCCTAATAACATCCAGGAAACCCCAGATACTGGAATCAGTTAGATTATATTGAAAAAGAACTATGCAAGCTGGATCCAAACAAAGCAAAGGGAGGAGACAGAATTAGTAACAATGACCTGAGAACACTTCAGCAAGACCGTATGGTACCATTATATCTATTATTCACTAGGTCATATAAATATGGTGAAATTTCTCAAGATTGGAGGCATGAGATTATTAAACCTGTCTTTAAGGGGAAGGGGAGTAAGACAAAGCCAGAGTCATATAGACCCTTAAGTCTCCTTTCATGTTGTGGAAAAATAATGGAGAAGGTAATATTGGATACATTATTGTCAGAACTGGATATGTTGGAACTTGAAACCATGTATCAGCATGCATATGTTGAAAATAGATCTATTACCACCTGTAACATGATGTTCTGTAACAATATAATAACAGCTGTGAATGAAAAATTGTGCTGTGATGTAATTTGTATAGATTTAACATCAGCTTTTGACAGGGTCATACACAAAATACTGATCAATAAATTAGCACAACTAGTTATTGATGTACTCTTGCTAAGTTGCATAGCTGAATAGCTTACAAATAGGCTATAACAAGTATCATACAACAAGTGGAGGGCTGAAATTCTTGGTTACAGTCAAGGTGTCCCATAGGGCTCTGTCCTAAGCCATTACTTGTTTAGATTGTATCTTTCAGACTTAACTTTTTTCATCTGAAGTGTTCTACAGTCTATATGCAGCCAATTGAAATTAGGTAAACTGATTACATGTGTTACAAATAAGTCATGTCTGCGAAATAGCTTGACTAAATTGACCATTTGGGCACAGGAGAATAATATGCTGATAAATCCATCAAAAACTAAGCATATGAGATTTGAGAGACATACACTGAAAGGTGAATATTTAATATAGCACACAGTGATTGAAACTGTAGACTCGTTAAAGGACCTGGGTACATGGGTAGATTCAGCTATGAGTTTTTCTAATCATATCAGCCAATTGGTTAATGATAGTTATAGAACTATAGGTTGTATAAAAAGATTATAACATCTAGGAAATCAAAAATGATGAAGTCATTGTTTGTTAGTTACATTAGACCCAAACTTGAGTATGGAATAACAATATGGAGATCCTATAAGAAAACAAGCATGAGTAAACTGGAAAGAGTAATGCGGAAATATACCAAAAGCATCCATGGATGTGAACATTTAAGTTAACAGAATAAGTTATCTGAACCTGTTCAGTTTCTCTTATAGATATCTAAGAGGAGATCTTATTCATGTATATAGGGCATTTAAAGACAACTACCTCTAGGAATGTTTGGGGTTATCAAAACATGCTAGAGAATCTTCAAACAACCTGTGTGGAAGATTCAGTAGGAATGAGAAGTGTATTACTTGGTTCTCAGAGAGAGCTGCTGATACATGGAATAGACTAAGGAATTACATTAAAGCAAGTACTTTTTTAGGTATTTTTAAGAACAGTCTGGGAACAATTGTTTTGCTATATTGGCAGGCTAGAAGGACATTAATGCCCATGCTTGAAATATTTGTATGCATACATGCATGTATATACAGTGATACTGAGACTGAGATGATCATTCAGGCATGATGTTGTCTTGGGCATTCCTCTAAGAGAGAAGTAGAGGTGACAAGTGTTGCTATCACCGCATCTGGGAGGAGGTGGTCAACAATGTGAATGTGTTTGGAGGCCATGGAAATACTTATTCCAAAATAAGATATAGGGCCAGAAATATGATCACAGCGGCCAGATATTGGTCGGCAGCAACTGCCCGTGAACATATGGAGGTGGGGGTGGTCCTGCTACCAATTCACCATTGACTGAAACTGAGGAATTCCTGTCTACTGCCAGGGATCTGAGAAGCTCAGCACAGGGTTCTTGATTTTGCGGCTGAAGTGGAACACAACTCAAGTGTGTCTACTGCAGAACTTCCAGGTATGCAGTATATAATTAAGTAATATATACATATGGAGATAGAGAGAAGAGCGGGATAGAAGAGATACTACGGTGGAGAAGGAAGGGGGTAGGAGGTCAACTAGGGAGCAAAGTTTTGTATTAAATGTGTCTTATTCTGCAGACATAAAGATAATTGTTTTATTCATTTATTTTACTTTATTTTACATTTGTTTACTGGGAAAGTCCGACTGGACACAGGTCCATTTTCAGTGGAGGCCCGGGGAGAAAAGCTCCACAATACAATACACTACATGAGAGAAGAGAAAAAAATTGGGCATACTTATAGCAATCATACACAATATGTTAGACATTAACAATTCTTATAGTAGACAATCAGTGAGGTACATAATAAACTTAGAACAGCATTTGTATTATTTTTACAGTTATAAGTTTTGTCAAGAAAATATCAATGGGTTCACAAGCTTTCAGGGGAACTGTTTATACTTAGCTGTACACAGAAACATTCTCTTGGTTTGGGTTAGCCTGGTGAGTGGCATGAACATAGTTAGTCACTTAAATAGTGGGTTTTCAGGAGTTTTTTGGAATTAATAAAGGAGGTGGTAGAAGTTATGTGGCTTGGTAGTGTGTTCCAGGTTTTAGCAATGGTGCTGGCAAAGAGGCATTTACCAGCATCATTTTTATGTTGGATAACAGTTATGAGTTTCTGGCTACTAAATCCTAAGGCTCTACAGGGAATGTGGGGCTCAATTAGATGCTGAACTGCTGGTGTTTTCTCAGGAAGGTAGTACAGTTTGTGTGCTATAGAGAGTAAATTGAGTAGAAGTATATGAGACAACTCAAGCTAGTTGAGCTGCTTAAGGGATAGACAGTGGTGGGACCTATATGAGACTTCAGTAGCAAACTTGGAAATCTTGTTATAGCAAGATTCCATTTTATTGAAATTGGTTTGGTGGAAATTAGTCAAGATGGGAGAGGCATAGAGGAGGATGGGTAGTAGATGAGTCCTTGTGATGGTTGTTTTGGTGTGTTTAGTCATAAACTGTTTGTTTCTTTAGAGGAGTCCAAGTTTTTTATTAACTTTCTGGATGGTTTGTGCTATGTGGATGCTGAACCTCAGGTTATTGTCTATTTCTAAACCTAGCAGTTTACTGTGCGTGGTTGGACTAATTTGAATGTTTTAACCAAAGAACGAAACAACCACACCATCTAATAAAATCAAAACTCACTTAAAAAAAATAAAATATAAAATATAACCATCCAAACCACCAAAAACTCCAACAATGAATAATTCAAGTAGTTTAATTCATATTAAGCACTTTCATCTCTTAAAGAGACTTCATCAGAATATCAGGTATTCTGATGAAGTCTCTTTAAAAGATGAAAGTACTTAATATGAATAAAACTACTTGATATATTTATTGTTGGAGTTTTTGGTGGTTCAGATGGTTATATTTTATATTTTATTTTTTAAGTGAGTTTTAATTTGAATGTTTTCTTTAGAGTAGATGGTGAAATAAATATTTAGGGGAGGAGATCTGCCAGGGCTGAAAATAATTAGTTTTTTTTGGGATTAAGAAGAAGTTTGATGTTAGTGAACCAAGTTTTTTGGGTTATGGTTTGTAGTTCACTTAGGGTGGGGGCAGGACATATAAGGGTGGTGTTATCTGCATATTGTACTACTGAGGCAATGGGTGAGGATGAAGAGATCTTGTTAGTAAATAAAGAGAATAGCAAAGGGCCAAGGTTGGATCCTTGAGGGACTTATATGGTAACTGTTAACAGGGGAGACAGTTGTCCCTGCCATAGGACTGCTTGCTGATGGCCAGATAAGTAGCTGTTGAACCATGATATAGAGCGGAGACTTATATTTATGGTAGATAGAGTTTCAAGAAGCATACTGTGATTTATCGTGTCAAAGGCTTTTGATAAGTCTAACAATATGGAAGAAATAAATAGACCCTTGTTTCTATGGTGGTTAACTATATTGGTGAATGATAGTAATGCTTTGGTGGTGCTATGGGAAGGTATAAAGCCATGCTGGGATATGGAGAGTAGGTTGTTATTTTGGAGGTACTGCATTAGTTGAGTATGAACAACTCTTTCTAATATTTTTGATAAAGGTGATAGGATTGCTATTGGGCAATAGTTGGTGAGCTCTAAGGAGTTACCTCCTTTGTGCAGTGGACTAATATGTGATGTTTTCCATGAGGTGGGAACTTTGTATTCTAACAGAGATGTACTTATGAGAATAGAGACAGGATAGGCTATAGCTTCAGCTGATATCTGAAGGAAGTCTGCTGGTGGCATATCAGCTGCTAGAGTAGTTGGTTTAAGTTTCCTAAGGAGTTTAGAAATTGCCTTGATGGACACAGAGTGAAGGTGAAAACTGAGAGTATTGTTTTGTGTATTGGAGTGGGTTGGGGCAGTTATTGGTACGGGGCTGCTAATGCTATTTTGGTCATTGGCAAGGGTATGGACTGTTTTGATAAAGAATTTGTTAAATTGAGTAGAAACGTTTTCATAGTTATTTGGTAGCACAGGGGTTGGAGTAGCGGACTTTCCTGTGTGCAGTATACCATTTATTGTGGCCCAGAAGTTTTGTGGGTTGTGAGATTATTTTTCTTGCATATTTTTATAGTAACTAGATTTGTCTAGTTTGATTTGTTTTTTTAGCTTTGTTACGAAGCTCTAGATAGTTTTGTCTCAAAGTAGTGGTTTTGTTTTTTTAATACTGAATCCAGGCCTTGTCCCTTTCTTTCATTATAGTTTTAGTATCCTTTCTTAGCCACCGGGCAAAGTTAGTTTGTATTCTAATGGTTCTGTGGGGGGTACATGATGATTTAAGATTTTTAAGAAGATTGTATTAAAGTATTCAACAGCTTTGTCTAGAGATAGTTTCTTGAGTCATTTACTTTGTGGCATTTATCATCCATGTTTCATCTCCCTTTCTTATATCTATGCATATCTGGTTCTGTTATTGTATGACCACCTGCACATGGTAAGCACACATTATGTAATGTTATTAATGAAACCTGAAATTGTCCATAAATAGACTTAAAAGTAAAAGTAAAAGAAAAAGTCATGGATATTCAGAATTGCCATTTAGCTGAAACACCTGATATCCTTAAAGGATAATCTGCATATATCCCATGTTGCCTCGGATGCAAGAGGTTTAAGGTATCACACAGTGGAAACTCTAGCTTTGTTAGATTTTTCTTTTTGTGTTTTTAACCAATTGTTTTTTCTGTGTGACCTTTTTACTCATTGTTTTAGTTTGTTAGTTAGGATATTTTGTAGACACCCAAATGTTTATGGATATCAGTTGGGTACAACAACCCCGTGTTTCCAAAGGTCAAGCATTCCTGTTATGCTGTGATAATAATGATGCCATAAGAAGGCAGAATGTTGTATGATCATAGCTAGAGGGTTTGGCTTTATTGACCTGAAAGTTTCCCTAAATAGACTTAAAAGAAACAGTTGTGGACATTCAGAATTTCCATGTAGCTAAAAAGGTAATTTGCATATATCCCATGTTGCTTCTGGTACAAGAGTGTTAAACTATCACACAGTGGAAACTATAGCTTTGCTAGATTTTTCTTTTTGTGTTTTTAACCAATTGTTTTTTTTTCTGTGTGACCTTTTTATTCATTGTTTTAGTTTGTTAGTTGGAATATTTTGTAGACACACTAATGTTCATGGATATCAGTTGAGTAAGACAACTCTGCGTTTTCAAAGGTCAAACAGTCCTCTTATGCTGTGCTGATGATGCCATAAGAAGGCAGAAACATGCATGTCCACGGCTAGAGGGGTTTGGCTTTACTGGCCTGCAACTCTCCATAAATAGACTTAAAAGTAAAAGAAGAAGTAATAGACATTCAGAATTGCCATTTACCTGAAACACCTGATAGCCTTAAAGGGTAATTTGCATATTTCCCATGTTGCCTCTGACACAAGAAGTGTAAGGTATCACAAAGTGGAAACTCTAGCTTTGCTAGATTTTCTTTTTGTGTTTTAACCAATTGGTTTTTCTGTGTGACCTTTTTACTCATTGTTTTAAATTGTTAGTTGGGATATTTTGTAGACATCCTATTGTTTATGGATATTACTGAGGTACAACAAACCTATGCTTCCAAAGGTCAAACATTCCTATTATGCTGTACTGATGATGTTATAAGAAGGCTGAAGCATGCATGTCTACAGCTAAAGGGGTATGGCTTTATTGCCCTGAAATTGTTCATAAATAGGCTTAAAAGAAAAAGCCATGGATACTCAGAATTGCCATTTAGCTGAAACACCTGATATCCTTAAAGGTTAATTTGCCTATATCCCATGTTGCCTCCGACACAAGAGGCTTAAGGTATCTCACAGTGGAAAAATAGCTTTGCTAGATTTTTCTTTTTATGCTTTTAACCAATTATTCTTTTCTGTGTGACCTTTTTACTCATTGTTTTAGTAATGTTATTAATGTACAAAAGGCTGATTTATGTGTAACTAAATTTGTTTTGGTTTCATCGCAGTAGAATCTCTTAATTTTTAACATACATTTCACACAATATAAGATTGATCATTCTTTACTTGATTTCTCTCTTTGTTGTGTTGATTACTTGTTATCATAGATTATTGTGCCAGTGGAACTGTTAAACTCCTACCAACTGATGTCACAGTGTTAGTAGCCTCTGATGGTGAAGGCAGCAATGAAGGTTCACAGTTTGGGGGTGCAGTGAGTCAGTCTGACACTGAGGTTATGCCTCCAAAATCCCATGCCCATATCTCAACCTCTATGGCATGTGAGATAAATGCATAACAATGTCATAACAATAAATATATAGGTAGGGGTTCTAATCTCAGTCCTGGCAAAGTGTGTGAGAGAAAAGTATCTTGTGTTTGTGGGAGAACGACATCTATTGGATAGCCATGGTTTCATATTTTATGCCATGGTACTCACAGTACACATTCCTAGCTCTAGTGTATGAGGTCTGCTGTTCACATCAACTGTAGTAGTATCTGTAGACACTCTCCAACCCTATAAGCCCTGTTCTACAGTATGGAATAGTATGGTATGAATAACAATATAGGTTGGTCTGCTAATGTCAGTACTGGCAAGTGTGTGTGTGTGTGTGTGTGTGTGTGTGTGTGTGTGTGTGTGTGTGTGTGTGTGTGTGTGTGTGTGTGCGTATGCACACATTGGTGTGTATAGCAGTGTTTGTGAGTGTGTAGAGTTGTATGTGTCACTATTATGAGTACTCTCACACCCAGTACACCCACCATTGCCATACCTCACAAGGCCATGTGATGTTATTAACCTTACAGGTACCTTTTAACGCTTATCACACTAGTAGTCCTGTGCCACCTGCAATAACTGCATAATAGTGTGGTACCACAAGTTGATGGGTAGGGGTTCCAAACACAACATGGGCAACTGTGATCCTGTGCGTGCATGTGTGTTTGTGTGTGTATGAACAGTATTATCTGTGTGTTTGGTCGACACAATATCCTCTGGTGTTGTGGGTGTTAGCGATCTGACTTGTATTCCATCCACCACACCATTGTCCACTCAATAAGAGCTAATGTCAACCACTATAGACTTATATACAACCCCTCAGCCCTATAAGCTGTGAGGCACATGCAAGAACTGTTACCCAGAAGTGGGAAATGTGTGCAGATACAGCTGTACCTTGGCTATGCCGTACCCCTCATTGGTAATGTCTGCATGGCCACATCCTGATGACACAAAGACACCTGAAACACAAATAGAATACAGCATGTGAGAACACATTCACTTAGTGTTACTAACACCAATAATGCATCATGGCTGAAAAAGTACACACACACACACACACACACACACACACACACACTCTGATGTGTACCCATTAAGAATGCAAGATGACAGCACCTTACACAGCATTAAACAGCTACACTCTACTAAAGTCACCCTGTGCATCAGACTCATATTAGCATGTCCTTGTATTGATGATATGGATGGCACGGATGTGGCACAGGTATCATCATATGCACAGGGTGCTGTGAGGGTTTGCCAGAAGCCTAGGCTGGGCCATATGGTTGACATCATGTGTGTGTGTTTGGAGGTGTGTTCATTAAATGGAATGTGCAGGGGTGGTGTGTGTGTGTGTGTGTGTGTGTGTGTGTGTGTGTGTGTGTGTGTGTGTGTGTGTGTGTGTGTGTGTGCGTGTGTGTGTGTGTGTGTGTGTGTGTGTGTGTGTGTGTGTGTGTGTGTGTGTGTTGAGGAGACTTCTCTGATGGTGATATGTGTGTGTTTGTATGCACACAGTCATGCCATGTGGGCACCCTACACAGGGGTATTTTGGACAGCTGTGGACCATACATGGCAGGGTGTACAGTTCACCATCACCAGCCACAGACAGGGGAATTTGGCTTGCCAGGGGTCTCACTGACACCACCAGGGCTGAGTCCATATGCATTACTACTCCCTGATGGTGACTTCTGCCTGCTAGATCCACATCCCTGATGTGACCAGCTGGGACCATGTACCCATGGGCTGCTGTGTCGTGGTGTGGACAGCACAACTCCTTCAGTAGTGCTGGTGGTACTGCCACTATGGGAACATGATGGTGCATGGCTCTCAGCTGATTGTGGTGCTACCCTACAACCACTTGGCTGCTGGCCATCATCCACCAAATGCTCAAGCACAGATATTCCATGATCAAGGAGTGCCAAGGTCTCTCTCTACTGTCTATCCATGACCTCAGTACACTCATGGATGGTCGCAGTGAGTTCAAAAATATTGCCATGGACACCAGGGATGTGCTCATACACAGCCCTGCATATATATGTCTGGTGTTATGTTTATTACATGTCTGCACCTCCATGATGGCCCAAAACATGCCTCTGGTGACTGCTGCTGTGGCACTTGTAACAGAGGCATGACAGGCTGTAATCCTCCTCCGAGCACCCTGCCTCTCTGCTTGTGTGGGAATCTCACCTGCACTCTGGATATAGCTATTGCCTGCACCCACACTTGCCATAGTCACCACACTAGTCTGTTCTATGAAATCAGCTGCCAACTGTCCATTCTCTGTGGCCACTGGTGATGGGGTATGTGTGGGCATTGTGACTGTGTGCAGGGACGGGGTTGACAATAGTGGGATGCCAATGGATGGCACAGATTCAGCCGCTGACAACCCCACCTGTGCCTCAATATGAGTATCATCATGGTCAGAGTCTGCAGAGACTCTGACATCAGAATCAGAGCAGGAGGGACCATGGCCACCATGTCCACAATTACTACCTGCACTAATGTTTGCTACTACACACACACACACACACACACACACACACACTGCGCGCATGCACACACACACACACACACACACACACACACACACACACACACACACACACACACACACACACACACACACGTGAGATACATCAAAGACATTAGACAGACCTCACATTAGCTGACTGGGAACATTCACGACACACAGTCAGACAATAACATACACACTCTGGACAGACCATCAACATCATGAAGAGAAGCCCTTTCCAATTACTGTTACTACTAATATACAATTCTGGGATATGAGAGTGGTGTTAGTAGGTGATGACCCTTCACTTAGCACACACTGCACCCATGTAAATTATTGATGTTCACCTGTATAACACTGTGGCAAGTCCTACAGAATATACCTCACAGCTGTACAGAGTTTTGCTGAATGTCTAGATGTGTGGCTCATATGTTTGGTCTGTTCCTTATAACTCCTGTGTTTGTCTGATACATTACTGGATTGACCTGTAGATTGATGCCATTAATTAATATCCTACTTTGAGGTGCAGACTACATAACCTGCAGCACATGTATGTTAAAACAAATCTGGTTACTTTAACAACTTCCCAAGCTTTAAGTGGATATAGTAAGTGTATACATACTTGTTAACATGCCAGGTTTTTGTGATATATCACGAGACATCAGAAATCAAGTCATAACATTTCCATAATTTCATATGACATATAACCTGTGCAATCCAACTGAAGAACATACACATCAGTTACAGGTAACATATGGTAAATGAAATAGGTACAATAGGCTGGTTGCATGAGTGTGCACACCCTTAAAGTAATACTCTGTTAAAGCACCTTTTGATTTAATCATAGCATTCAGTCCTGTTGGGAAGGTGTCTATCAGCATGGCACATCTTAACTTGCCAATGTTTGCACACTCTCCCTTGCAAAACACCTCCAACTATGTCAGATTTCAAGGGCATCTCCTGTATACTGCCCTCTTCAGGTCTCCCTGCATATATCCTATTGGACGTAGTGTGGGCTCTGGCTGTGCCAGTGCATAACATTGTATGTGTTCTTGTGAAGCCATCCTTTTGTTGATTTGGATGTATGGTTTGGGCCATTGTTGTGTGGAAAGGTGGAATTCCTTGCCATCCACAGCTATGTCGCAGACACCAGAAGGACTGGAGCCACAAGGGGGCA
The DNA here is from genome assembly GCF_019279795.1 of Protopterus annectens. Classification (NCBI taxonomy): domain Eukaryota; kingdom Metazoa; phylum Chordata; order Ceratodontiformes; family Protopteridae; genus Protopterus; species Protopterus annectens. The sequence continues at coordinate 207,539,392 of NC_056736.1, read as the reverse complement.
TGTATGGAACTGTTCATAATCCCCTCTAACTTGGCTATAGCCCCAGTTCTAGCTTGTGGACAGCAACCTCAAAGCAGAACACTGCCATAGCCATGCTTCACTGTGGGGGTGGTGTTGTTGTGGTGATGTGCAGTGGTATTATTGTGCCGAACAAACCTGTCATAATTGTGGCCAAAGAGTTCAACTGTGGTCCCATATTACCCTAACACATTTTCCCACCTGATTTTTGTAGATATGATGTATTGTTTCCAGGCTTTCTCCAGGCCTGGATATTGTGACATGTAGTACACACCCAGTACTTGCCGGAGAATCCTGCTACTCCTTCACTATTGCTGTAGGATTCCTGGCAGCCTCCCTGGTCAATTTTGGTCTTGTATTCTCATAGAATTTGGTGGGATACCCACTCCTTTACAATGTCACTGTAGCCCCATATTTTTGCCACATTTTGATGACTGTCTGCACTGTGTTCCATGGTATGCACAATGCTGTGGAAATTTTTTGGCACCCTTCTCCAGGCTGATACATCTCAAACATGTGGTCCATTAGCAGCTTCAGCAGCTCTATGTGAACCATGGCTGTTGCTGTAGCAGAAAACTGTGTATATTTTAGGATAATCCTTGTAGGACAGCTGACCGTTATTTGCTGTTAATCAAAGAATCTCTGTAATTGATGGCAGGTGTGTACCCAATAAGATATACTGCTGTAGTTATATCGAAAGCTGCCTCAACATAGTAGCAGCTTCAGCCTGTGCATTCATATGCATCTAGGTTGTTGTGCTATTGTTATGTGTCATTGTTGTCCCCCTAACAAATCTGTTTGCTTTACAATTGGATTGTACAGGTTATAGGTCAGATGAAAGGTTAGCAGTATTTTGAAATTGTCTATTGTGCTCTCATTGTTGTATAGCTCAAATACCTGCCATTCTAACAAGTGTGTACACCATTTATATGCACTGTATACCACAAATTTATACAATGGTACCCTAGTTTTGGGCCTTTGTCCCCCCATTTTGTCAGTCTTTGTCCAGATGTCCTGCAATGACAGGTTGTGAGGTATGCTACAGATATGTGACATCTCCTGCAAATAGGCCCCTGTGATGACCACTGTGATGCTATGCAGTAAACACCACCACAAGTGAACATGCAGATATTGCCAGATGTCTGAGTGTAACAGTTGTGTGCATGGTCACATGCATTAACTTTAGCATGCCTGGGGTACTGGTGAGCCACAACAGGAAAATCTCATACTTACTGGCTTCAGGCTTCTGTCCCATGTGCAGACCAGAGGGACCTATGTACTTGAGATGGTGAGGTATTGTCAGCAGATTCACATTAGGCATTGGTACAAGATAAATGCTACTTTTCTGTACAGGTATAGTACACATTATGATATTACACAATTTGCTATCCTTCACCATAGATGTGCACATGTGTGCATTACTAAACCCCACCCACAAATCCACTTTGCACTGACATATACATCTAGAGATTCTATAGAAGATAGTTTAAATGCTACCTCATTACATTGATGTGCACTTTGGCCTTACCTGGACACTCATCGCCTGTTGCCTGGGTGCCATCCACCTCGATGGCTGCTGTTTCCCATGTTTGAGGTTGTGTGGAGGCTACCCTAATGTTGGTAAGGAGCTTCTCCATCACAGTCAGTGGAGCCTGTGTGGCTGGCCCCCCATCAGTAGCAGTATGGTCCCTCGCTACAGCAGCAGCCCTTTGCCAGGCATGACTTATCAGGTCAGTTGCTCTATGCCTGACCTGATCATATGGGCATCCATGGTGGCCCAGGATGTTCACTCTGTGGATGATATCATCCCACAGGGCACTCTGTTTCCACAGATTTTGCCGGCTATGGCCAAAAAGAATGGCATAGTTTAAGATCTTCTGTAATGGCTGCTGCCTCTGCATCAGTATAAGGCAGTTGCTTCTGCATGGTACCTGGAAGACATAAACAAGGAAACACATCACAGGGCCTCAGACATTGCCCAGAGTTCTTTACAGAGCCAGCACATGGATATTGAGTATCATTAGCCACCACTTACAAACACATCATACACCTGTACCTAGCATCACTGTATGAACATGCATTGTACTCCTGGTCGTGATGTGTCATGTCCCCCCAGTGAGGGCCAGTACATTGCATAAACCACCATTCATCACTCACATTTGTGTAGAGGGATGGTAGTGGACATCTTCCTTGAGGATGGGATGTCAATGGTGCTCAGGCTTTGTTTGCATACAGTGTGTAATGGAGCTGGAAGCATATGCCTGGGTTCATGTAGGATGCAGACAGGAATGTTATCAGACCCCAAGGGGACTTGCTTTTGTTGACTTGATTAAGCAGTTTGCACCTGATCCATGATAATGAGGGGAGGGGTACATGTGCTATGCATATCCACCTATACTGATGGTGAGCCAGGAGAGGTGATGTTTGCCCAAAATCTGTCTGCAGCAGGTTGGCTGTAGCTATGGTATATGTGTAGGTGCTGTGATTGACCACCATTACATAGTGGGTTGGGTTGCTGCCTCTGAGACTGAAGACATATGTGAAGATGGACTTGTGATTGCCCATAGTGGATGTGCCCAATTTATACCCATAGTTAGCCTTGCAGTAAGCCACCTGTGACCTAATATGCTCATTCAGACAAAGGTTGACATGCTGGCCAGTTGGTGCCTGCTCCTACTTTGCACTGTACAGCTAATATAGCATCCCATTATGCACTTTGTGCATTGCTGCTGTTCAGCAAAAGGGTTTACTCTACTTTGGTAGATACAGGTTTTAAAAGTAAGGTATTGCTAAGGCCATACAGCTATGTGGGTGGTCATATATATGTTTGTAATAGGCATGGACACAAGGTCATAACACAGTTGGACACCTCTACAACTTTCAATATGATACTCATGCTTATTCTAGTACCCATGTCTGTGTCAGGGCAATGCCACAACCCGTAGCTGTAGAAGTGTAACTCTGTTGGATGCAAAGAAACTAAGATTACACACATATACAACATGTACAGCTTATTTTCCTGATGTTTTGCATCCCATGTCAGTTGTTATGAGGCAGCCAGGTACACCAACCCATACATACATATGCACAGATAATACTTGCTATACATTTCTGTTTTATGTCAGTATGACACAATGTAATTACACTCTTGCTGCTCAGTCATTCCTGTCAACCTATTAAGGCAGGACATCTGGAAGATACCACACATACATGGTGAGCTATGGGCCAAGATTAGGGACACTTTCTTTATATTGATGTAACACACGTATATCATTTGATAGTACAGTAGCCTTTGCATTCACAGACATACCCTGGAGGATGTCCATCGTTGATATGGCAGGCAGAGATGAGAAAGGCTAGGTGTGTGGTAGTGAGGGTAAGACCTTTAATGTGGCAATTATGACGGGTATGTGGACAGATCTAATTGATATGATGGACAGAGGAGAGGTGGATATATTGCATGTGTCAGAGACCAGATGAAAGGGGGATACAGCTGTGTGTATCAGAGTCAGGTACAAATAGTTCTATCATGGTGTGTATGGGGGTGGACATGGTGTAGGGGTTAACCTGAAGGAACATTATGCCAAGGGTGTTTTTGAGGTGATAAGAGTGTTGGGTAGAGTGATGTTTATGAGGCTGGGTATTGATGGTGTAATGATGACAGTTGTTAGTGCATATGCTCCGCTAGTTGCATGTGTGATGGGTGACACAGGAGTAGTTTGGAGTGATTGGATGAAGTGGTGATAAGTATACCTAAGGGATGAGAGACTGGTGATTGCAACAGATTTCAATATGCAAGTTGTTGAAGGGGACAGAGGGATTGCAGAAGTGAGGAGTAGGTATGGTGTTAAGCCAAGGAATGCAGAAGGTGTGATGGTGGTGAAGTTTGCAAAAGAGGTTGGACGTGGCTTGGTGAATATGTATGTTTACAAGACTTATTGACATAGGGTGACATACAAGTGTGGAGGGAGATGCATACAGGTGGATTATCCCCTATGCAGGTGGGCCTGTTTGAAGGGAATGGAAACTGTAAATTGGTGACAGCGGAAAGTGTAGTTAGGCAACATGGAATGTTGGTCTGTTGGATGACTTTGTTGATCAAGAAGAGGGGGATGAGTGAGAGGGGGCATGAAGAAGCAAATAGTGGATACTGTAAAAGGGTGCTTGCAAGGTTGGTTCAGGGAAGAGTTACGACAGGCCGTGGGTGGCAGTGAAGAATTACCAAATATCTGGGTAACTACAACTGAGCTGGTAAGGGAGATGTGTAGAATGGGGCTTGGTGTACCATCTGGACAGAGGAAGGAGGACAAGGAGACCTGGTGGTGGAATGAGGGAGTACAGGGGAGGATACAGAGAAAGAGTAAGTGGGATTGTCAGACAGATGAAGAAAGTAGACAGGAGTATAGGGAGATGGGGTGCATGGCAAAGAGAGTGGTGGCAAAGGCTAAGGATGGGGCATCTGAAGGGTTGTATGTCAGGTTGGACACCAAGGATGTAGGACAGAACCTGTACCAATTGGCTAGACAGAGGCATGTAGCTAGGAAGGATGTTCAGCAAATAAGGGTGATAAAGGGTAATGGAGAAAACGTACTCACAAGCAAGGAAAGTGTGTAGAGCAGATGGAAACAGCACTTTGATGGGCTGTTGAATGAGGAGAATGAGAGAGACAGAGAGATGGTTGGATGATGTGGGTATGGTGATTCAGAAAGTGCAACAGAGTATCAAGAGGGAAATAATAGTTATGAAGAGGTTTAGGAATGGATAGGCTATTGGTCTAGATGATATAACTGTGGAAGTAGCTGGCCTAGCAGTGTCACAGTCAGTATTGTTCAACACACATTCCAGTAGTAGTCATATGTGAGCCATCCTTTACTGAGATGGTCTAGATGATATAACTGTGGAAGTAGCTGGCCTAGCAGTGTCACAGTCAGTATTGTTCAACACACATTCCAGTAGTAGTCATATGTGAGCCATCCTTTACTGAGATGACTCAGAGGCCTGAGCTGTATTCTATGTCACTGCAGACAGACACAGATGCTATGGCCATAGTTCTGATCAGCAATATATCAGTACACAAGTCTTGTTGAGACATATATGTTAAACTTCCTATTTCCCATTATTATATACCCC